>NC_082647.1:80610669-80913700 GCF_028023285.1 Balaenoptera ricei
AGATATATGTTTGGTTTGATAAGAAACTGCCAGACCAATTTATATTCCAACCAAAACTGTATGAAGGAGAATGTTAAACAATAGATTGGGAGAGGAGGAGTCAAGATGGCGGTGTGGGAAGACGCGGAGTTAGGGTCTCCCCACAACCAAGGTGCCTGCTGGCCACGGTTGGGGGACTCTGACACCCAAGGAGATGGGAGGAACACCAGTAGGACGTAGGGGGACTGAGGGGTGGAGGAGAAGTGGAAGCCAGACAGGATCGGCGCCCCTGAGGCTGGGGAAATCAGGAGAGGCAGGTGGGAGGGGCCCTCCGGGAGGAGCAGGAGAGGAACGGAGGGTGATTGCCCCACCCACTCGGACCCGAAGAGCCTGCTGAGCTCCCAGGCCAGTCCCCTGCCCTCCAAGGTCCCCTCCAGACCGCGTGGGTCCTTGAGGGCATAGGAGGGAGGCTGGGGAGATCAGGAGAGGTAAGTGGGAAGAGCGGGAGAGGAGTGGAGGGCGATTACCCCACCCACTCAAGCCCAGGAAGCCTGCTGGGCTCCTAGGTGGCTTGCAGGATCTTGGTTCACAAGCCTGGGGTTGGGCCAAAGCTCCTGTGGTGGGAGCTCCAAGTCCAAAGCACTGGACTAACAGAGAACCTCAGACCCCAAGGGATATTCATTGGAGTGAGGTCTCACAGAGTTCCTCGTCTCAGCACCAAGACCCAGCTCTGCCCAATAACCTACAAACCCCAGTGTTGGATGCCTCAGGCCAAACAACCAGTAAGACAGGAACACAATCCCACTCATAAAAAAAATTAAAAAATAAAAATAAGACTGCAAAAAAATATATCACAAATGAAGGAGCAAGGTAAAAACCTACAAGACCAAATAAATGAAGAGGAAATAGGGAATCTACCAGAAAAAGAATTCAGAGTTATGATAGTAAAGATGATCCAGAATCTCGGAAATAGAATGGAGGCACAGATTGAGGAAATACAAGAAATGTTTAACAAGATCTAGAAGAACTAAAGAACAAACAGAGATGAACAACACAGTAACCGAAATGAAAAATACACTAGAAGGAATCAGTAACAGAATAACTGAGGCAGAAGAATGAATAAGTGAGCTGGAAGACAAAATGGTGGAAATAACTGCCGAGGAGCAGAATAAAGAAAAAAGAATGAAAAGAATTGAAGACAATCTCAGAGACCTCTGGGACAACACTAAACGCACCAACATTCGAATTATAGGGGGTCCCAGAAGAAGAAGAGAAAAAGAAAGTGTCTGAGAAAATATTTGAAGAGTTTATAGTTGAAAACTTCCCTAACACAGGAAAGGAAATAGTCAATCAAGTCCAGAAAGCACAGAGAGTTCCATACAGGATAAACCCTAGGAAAAACACACCAAGACATATATTAATCAAACTATCAAAAATTAAATTCAAAGAAAAAATATTAAAAGCAGCAAGGGAAAAACAAAAAATAACATACAAAGGAATCCCCATAAGGTTATCAGCTGATTTTTCAGCGGAAACTCTGCAGGCCAGAAGGGAATGGCAAGATATATTTAAAGTGATGAAAAAGAAAAACCTACAACCAAGATTACCCAGGAAGGATGTGATTCACATTCGGTGGAGAAGGCAAAAGCTTTTCAAACAAGCAAAAGCTAAGAGAATTCACCACCACCAAACCAGCTTTACAACAAATGCTAAAGAAACTTCTCTAGGCAGGAAACACAAGAGAAGAAAAAGACCCACAAAAACAATCTCAAAACAATTAAAATGGTAATAGGAACATACATATCAATAATAACCTTGAATGTAAATGGATTAAATGCCCCAACCAAAAGACACAGACTGGCTGAATGGACACAAAAACAATACCCATATATATGCTGTCTACAAGAGACCCACTTCAAACCTAGGGACACATACAGACTGAAAGTGAAGGGATGGAAAAATATACTCCATGCAGATGGAAATCAAAAGAAAGCTGGAGTAGCAATACTCGTATCAGATAAAATAGACTTTAAAATAAAGGCTGGGGCCTTCCCTGGTGGCGCAGTGGTTGAGAATCTGCCTGCCAATGCAGGGGACATGGGTTCGAGCCCTGGTCTGGGAAGATCCCACATGCCGTGGAGCGACTAGGCCCGTGAGCCACAATTGCTGAGCCTGTGCGTCTGGAGCCTGTGCTCTGCAACAAGAGAGGCCACGATAGTGAGAGACCCACGCACCGCGATGAAGAGTGGCCCCCTCTCGCCGCAACTGGGGAAAGCCCTTGCACAGAAACGAAGACCCAACACAGCCATAAATAAATAAAGAGAACTTTAAAAAAATAAAAATAAAGACTGTTACAACAGATAAGGAGGAACACTACATAATCATCAAAGGATCAATCCAAGAAGAAGATATAACAATTATAAATGTTTATGCACCCAACATAGGAGTACCTCAATACATAAGGCAAATGCTAACAGCCATAAAAGGGGAAATTGACAGTAACACAGTCATAGTAGAGGTCTTTACACCCCACTTACACCAATGGACAGATCCTCCAAAGAGAAAATAAATAAAGAAACACAAGCTTTAAATAACACAATAGACCAGATAGATCTAATTGATATTTATAGAACATTCCACCCAAAAGTGGCAGAATACACTTTCTTCTCAAGTGCATATGGAACATTCTCCAGGATAGATCACATCTTGGGTCACTAATCAGGCCTTGGAAAATTTAAGAAAATTGAAATCATATCAAGCATCTTTTCTGAGCACAACTCTATGAGATTGAAAATCAGTTACAGGAAAAAAACTGTAAAAAACACAAATACATGGAGGCTAAACAGTTCACTACTAAATAACCAAGAGATCACTGAAGAGATCAAAGAAGAAACAAGAAATACATAGAAACAAATGACAATGCAAACATGACAACCCAAAACCTATGGGCCACAGCAAAAGCAATTCTACGAGGGAAGTTTATAGCGATACAATATCACCTCAAGAAACAAGAAAAATCTCAAATAAACAGTCTAACCCTACACTTAAAACAACTAGAGAAGGAAGAACAAAGAAAACCCAAAGTCAGTAGAAGGAAAGAAATCATAAAGATCAGAGCAGAAATAAATGAAATAGAAATGAAGAAAACAATAGTAAAGATCAATAAAACTAAAAGATGGTTCCTTGAGAAGATAAAATTGATAAACCCTTAGCCAGACTCATCAAGAAAAAAAGGGAGAGGATGCAAATCAATAAAATTAGAAATGAAAAAGGAGAAATCACAACTGACACTGCAGAAATACAGAGGATTATAAGAGACTACTGCAAACATCTATACGCCAATACAATGGACAACCACGAAGAAACGGACAAATTCTTGGAAAGGTACTACAACTTTCCAAGACTGATCCAGGAAGAATTAGAAAATATAAACAGACCTCTCACAAGTAATGAAATTGAAACTGTAATTAAAAATCTTCCAACAAACAAAAGCCCAGGACCAGATGGCTTCACAGGTGAATTCCACCAAACATTTAGAGAAGAGCTGACACCCATCCTTCTCAAACTCTTCCAAAAAATTGCAGAGGGAGAAACACTCCCAAATTCATTGTACGAAGCCACCATCACCCTGATACCAAAACCAGAAAAAGATATCACAAAAAAAGAAAATTATAGACCAGTATCTCTGATGAACATAGATGCAAAAATCCTGAACAAAATAATAGCAAACAGGGGCTTCCCTGGTGGCGCAGTGGTTGAGAATCTGCCTGCTAATGCAGGGGACATGGGTTCGAGCCCTGGTCTGGGAAGATTCCCACATGCAGTGGAACAACTAGGCCTGTGAGCCACAACTACTGAGCCTGCGCATCTGGAGCCTGTGCTCTGCAACAAGAGAGGCCACGATAGTGAGAGGCCCATGCACCGCGATGAAGAGTGGCCCCCGCTTGCTGCAACTAGAGAAAGCCCTAGCACAGAAACAAAGACCCAACATAGCAATCAATCAATCAATCAATCAATCAATCTTTAAAAAAAAATACTAGCAAACAGAATCCAGCAACACATTTAAAGTATCATACATCATGATCAAGTGGGATTTATCCCAGGGATGTAAGGATTCTTCAATATATGCAAATCAATCAATGTGATACACCACATTAACAAATTAAGAAAGTAAAACCATATGATTATCTCAATAGTTGCAGAAAAAGCTTTTGACAATATTAAACACCCATTTATGATAAAAACTCTCCAGAAAATGGGCATAGAGGGAACCTACCTCAACATAATAAAGGCCATATATGACAAACCCACAGCAAGCATCACACTCAATGGTGAAAAACTGAAAGCATTTCCACTAATCAGGAACAAGACAAGGATATCCACTCTCACCACTCTTATTCAGCATAGTTTTGGAAGTCCTAGCCACAGCAATCAGAGAAGAAAAAGGAAAAGAATATAAATTGGAAAAGAAGAAATAAAATTGTCACTGTTTGCCAATGACATGATACTATACATAGAAAATCCAAACATGCCACCAGAAAACTACTAGAACTAATAAGTGAATTTGCTAAGGTTGCAGGATACAAGATTAATGCACAGAAATGTCTGGCATTCCTATACACCAACAATGAAAAATCAGAAAGAGAAATTAAGGAAACACTCCCATTTACCATTGCAACAAAAAGAATAAAATACCTAGGAATAAACCCACCTAAGGAGGCGAAAGGCTTGTACTCAGAACACTATAAAACACTGATGAAAGAAATCAAAGATGACATAAACAAATGGAGAAATATACCATGTTCTTGATTGGAAGAATCAATATGGTGAAAATGACTATACTATGCAAAGCAATCTACAGATTCAGTGCAATCCCTGTCAAACTACCAATGGCATCCTTCACAGAATTAGAACCAAAAAGTTCACAATTCTTAGGAAACAAAAGACCCCGAATAGCCAAAGCAATCTTGAGAAAGAAAACCAGAGTTGGAGGAATCAGACTCCACGACTTCGAACTATACCACAAAGCTACAGTAATCAAGACAGTATGGTACTGGCACAAAAACAGAAATATAGATCAATGGTACAGGATAGAATGCCCAGAGATAAACCCATGCACATATGGGCACCTAACTTACGACAAAGGAGAAAAGAATATGTGATGGAGAAAAGACAGCCTCTTCTATAAGTGGTGCTGGGAAAACTGGACAGCTACATGTAAAAGAATGAAATTAGAACACTACCTACACCATACACAAAACTGAAGTCCAAATGGATTAATGACTTAAATGTAACACCAGACACCATAAAACTCTTAGAGGAAAACATAGGAAAAACACTCTTTGACATAAACCACAGCAAGATCTTTTTTGACCCACCTCCTAGAGTAATGGAAATAAAAACAAAAATAAACAAATGGTACTTAATTAAACTTACAAGCTTTTGCACAGCAAAGGAAACCATAAACAAGACCAAAAAAGAACCCTCAGAATGGGAGAAAATATTTGCAAATGAAACAGCAGACAAAGGATTAATCTCCAAAATATACAAACAACTCATGGAGCTCAATATCAAAAAAACAAATAATCCAGTTAAAAAATGAGCAGAAGACCTAAATAGACATTTCACCAAGGAAGACATACATATGGCCAAGAGGCACATGAAAAGATGCTCAACATCACTAATTATGAGAGAAATGCAAATCAAAACTACAGTGAGGTATCACCTCACGCCGGTCAGAATGGCCATTATCAAAAAATCTAGAAACAGTAAATGCTGGAAAGGGTGTGGTGAAAAGGGAAACTTCCTACACTGTTGGTGGGATTGTAAGTTGATACAGCCACTATGGAGAATAGTATGGAGGTTCCTTAAAAAATAAAAATAGAACTACCATATGATCCACCTATCCCACTACTGGGCACATACCCTGAGAAAATCATAATTCAAAAAGAGACATGTACCACAATGTTCATTGCAGCACTATTTACAATAGCCAGGACATGGAACCAACCTAAATGTCCATCGACAGATGAATGGATAAAGAAGATGTGGCTCATATATACAATGGAATGTTACTCAGCCATAAAGAGAAACGAAACTGAGTTATTTGTAGTGAGGTGGATGGACCTAGAGTCTGTCATACAGAGTGAAGTAGGTCAGAAAGAGAAAAACAAATATGGTACGCTAACGCATATATATGGAATCCAAAAAAAAAAAAAAAATGGTACTGATGAACGTATTTGCAGGGCAGGAATAAAGAGGTAGACATAGAAAATGGACTTGAGGACATGGGGTAGGAGGGCAAAGCTGGGGCGAAGTGAGAGTAGCGTCAACATAGATAACACTACCGAATGTAAAATAGTTAGCTGATGGGAAGCAGCAGCATAGCACAGGGAGATGGGCTCGGTGCTTTGCGATGACCTAGAGGAGTGGGATAGGGAGGAGGGGAAGGAGGCTCAAGAGGGAGGGGATATGGGGACATGTGTATGCATATGGCTGATTCGCTTTGTTGTGTAGCATCAACTAACAAAGTATTGTGAAGCAATTGTACTCCAATAAAGATGTATTAAAAATTTAAAAAAAAACAACAGTGGATTGGCGTAAACAAACTGAATGTTGATGAAGTCACTTTTGGCATTATGTAGAAGAAAAAATGTAGGAAGGTAAGACTGATAGCAAGAAACTCAGAAAGCTATTAAAGTGTGGGAAAACTTTAAGGACCTAAACTAAGACGTGAATAAAAAAAAAAATGTGTTCAGTTGAGTTTAAGTTAGTTAGAATTTAAAGGGTAATGTACTATCTTAAGAAGCAGAGAGGATTTGAAGATGAATGACAAAGCCCTGCCTCAAAAGAACTTTGTGAAGAAACATCCTATATCGTAAAGAATAATTTAGGGCAGATGAGACGGTATAACTACTTTAATTGAAGTCTAAACAAAATATTGTGGAAACCCAGAAGACAAATTTCCACTGGAAGAATATAAAGAAAGTACTTTTGGAAAATACTAGAAAAGGATCTTGAAAATTTGGCATGATTCTTCATAGAGAATTTGCATGAAAGAGTGAAAGTTCTGAGAATCCAGAGTGATAAGAGAGGAGGATACAGAGGGAAATGCAATGGGAGGTGAGCCTAGAATTATACAGGGGGGCACTGGATAGTGAAGACCTTGAATGCCTTTTAAAGGAGTCTGAAGTGGTAGAAAGCATCAAGGTTTTCCACTAATTTTTTATTAAAGTTAAAAGCTGATCTCTTTATTAAAATAGTAAATAATAATCAAATAGTGTATGTGTATATGCAACCTAGAGACATATTACAAAAATTACAAAATACATAGATATAAATATTTGATGCTGCTTGATGCAGTAAAAAAACTCAGCTCTTGTTCACATCCTAGCTTTGCCAGTTTCTAGTTTGCATTTTGAGCATTTGTTGAGTCTTAATGTCAGAGTTTCTTTCTGGGATGAGTGTGGCTTAAAATAATGTATAAGAAGGACAAGGAAGGGGCAAAATAAATAGTACTTTTTATTTTCACTTACCATTTGTGCTCATCTTCCATTCTAATCAGCCCTTCTCTCTTTCCTGGCATGATTAATTTTGAACCTTTCTTCGGGTTAAACTATCCCAAGGGCTGTTCATAGTTTCCCAGCCAGCTAAGCATCAAAAGTTTTTCCAGGCCTGTTCCTTGGCAGCCAGAGGTTTTTCTATTCCACAGCCAAAAATGATATATCCATTATGCTTAGGCTGTTAGCTAAGAATGTGAGATGACCTTATGCTGCATTCCCTGCATTCCCAATGTGCTGGAAGTTCCCATTCATGGTCTTCTGATTCTTCGGGGCCTTTTTTCCCCCTTATGTTGCATCAAAGCTGAAAGGGGAAGAAACTAGTCACTATGGCTGCTGTCCTGGTGCACTGGCCTTCATCTGGTGAGGATTTTTCCGCATCAGCAACTTGTAAGTATTTTGAAGTCTAAGGCTGTGATATTGGAAATATTTTTTTTAATTGTAAAAATGAAGTTATACGATTTACATAATTTACAATTGGTCTTTGTTCTTCTCAGTTGTCTTTAACAGGTTTATAGCTTTCTTATCAGCTGGCTTCTGATTCAGCTTGCTTTCATTAGCAATCTAAGTTTCTGTTACGATTAACTTTTTTTTTCCCCCTTTTTTTTTTTTTTTGGTGGCACCACGCAGCTTGCAGGATATTAGTTCCCTGACCAGGGATCGAACCCGGGCCCCCAGCAGTAGAAGCATGGAGTTTTAGCCACTGGACCGCCAGGGAATTCCCACCATTAACTTTTAAACATATATTTACATAGGATATTTCTCAAAGTTTTATAAACAGTGTTCTAAAATAATAACAGCTAGCAATTTTGAAGCCCTGTGATACAGTGATATAGATAGGGAGGGAGGGAGATGTTAGATAGATAGATAGACAGACAGACATATATGTATATGTAGGTGTAGATGTATATATATTTTCTAATGTAATTCTCCCAGCACCCCTCAGAGGCATGTGCTCTGACAGATAAAGAAACTGAGGCTAGTTGACGTTAATTCATTTTTTGAAGTTAAAAGTCTAGTGACTGGGAGAAGCCTCGTTTCTATCCAGTTCTCTTTGACTCCTATCACAGAACAGTTTTTATATATGTACAATGAAGTAAGAATTTGTTTATTTTTATGTTGTTAATTCAAGGTATATATTTAGTAAGGATTTTCCTTCCTACATAGTCATAATGTCAGTGAAATCACCTTTTAAGTGTGAAGAGAACAAGAGTGTATATGTTTTTTTGTGAACTATGTGAATTTTCACGCTTTCCTGTCCTCTCATAGATGGTGTCAGGATTGATTCACAGAGTTAGATAATTAGGGCTGTTCTTCTGCACTGGGTTTTTTTCCCTTCTGTTCTGGTCTGGAACCCTCTAACATGCTTTTACAAGAGGATTGTCTGAATGTTTCACGGTGTGAAACTAACTATTCCTCTTAAAGTTGCACAAGAGAGTTTATAATCATTAATTCCAACCTCTATCCAGATGAACTATCTGTAATTTATGTCCTAGAAAACCAATATATGTCCTACCTTTTAAATTTATAGGTACTCCAAAAGCCTTAATTAATCATCCAGTAGATTTGATTCATTTTCAGAAAAAATATTTCTACAGTTTTAGTTGGATGTTCTTGTTCTTTGGGGATTGTCAGTGGAAGGGAGAAGTCCAGTCAAATGCTGGTCAGAATTTTGCCATACTAGCGAATCCGATTGATCCTAATGCTGAGAGCAGCAAAATGTGTTCATTATTTAAATAAGCTCAAGCTGCCAAATGAATCATAAAGGCAGCCATATGTCTCGTGCCAAGATGTCATTTTCATTAAGTGTGAGATTGCACCTGAAGGACAGTTTAATTTGCAGGTGCTAAAAATATTTCGACAGAGTCGTACTGTTACAAGTAGCAGGTGGTGCCCAAACGTGAATTTGGCAAGAAATGCCATCTGTGGGATGAGGTGTAGAAGAATGTGAAGGGGGTGGTAACAGAGATAAAGGGGGAAAGAAAAGAAGTGTATTTACTTACCATTTATTGCTATTATCATGATTAAAGATTCCATGCTTCACATAATAGCATTGGGCCAAGAGTATTAAATATGATTATTTGTTCAGCTTCTACCCTGTGCTCAGGGACATTGCAAAAGTAGCACAGTACCTGTAAAGACAGAGTTTCTTCCCCGAAGGCATACCATTTAAGCTATCCAGATGAGAGAATATTTCCAACTCTATTTACCCTTTGTAGTGCTTACATTGCAGTTGTGTACTGGCAAGATAAATGCACTTTGATTTTGCTTAAATGGATTTTGCCCTTTTCTTTTGATGTTCAGCTTTTAATACACATCCACATCAACTTCCTGCTTCACATTGCAAGAAATATATTCAAATTGTACAAGCTCAAAGATTTTGTTAAATCATTGTCGCTTGGGATTTTGTGAACTTTACAGAGTAGAGAACTGTACAGAGTTGCAATGTGGAGAGGTATCTAGGGGCATTGTAACTGTTTACATTATTAAAAAATCTGTAAATATGTGTCTGTTAGTTTCAATGGACTTGAGCCATATTGAAATCAGGAATTTGTGTCTGAGGACTGGAAATAGACAATCTCTGATTTAATGGGTTACAGAACACAAATTTTAAAAGAAAAAAACTAGTGGGTTTGGGTTTTTCATTTCTGCTTGCCATTTGCTGGGAGTAACTGGAAGTAGAATAACTTCCTTTGTGAATACCATGAATTTTCTTGGATTCCTAAGGAGAACTAATAAAGTAGGTCAATCTGAATGAATTTTGGTAAAACTTCCATGTGGAGTTTTTGATCACACAGCAAGTTATTGAATTGCTTTAAGTTTCTCAGGACAGTGGTAATCTCTGACCCCTAACATATGCATTGATCTTAGCTTCATAAAATGGACAGACATGCTTTCTGATATTTTAATCCTATTGATGAAATCTAATTTTGAAAAATTACAAACAGATAATCTTTTTTTACTGCATTAATTACCTAATACAAAAGGATGCAATCAGAAAAAGAAAGCTTCTTCCAAGTTCAAAGAACGTTTATAACATTTCAGAAGAACATTTTGAAAACCCACTATTGCATAATAACTCTTAGAAATAGTTGCAATTTAAAGAAGCATGTCTAAGCATTTCTTTAACCAGGAACCTTTGTTAAAGCTATGCTGAGTTCTATTCATCCCCAAAGCTTCAATAAACTATGTCAAAAAGCAAGAAAATGTGATTCTTTAAAAAAAAAAAAAAAAAACCTTACACATTTTAGTTCAGCAAATTCATTCATTTATTAATTCATTCATTTATTTAGGAGTGATGTTCTGTTTCAGAACTTATACTTATACTGGAAGAACTAGGAAAATATAGAGAGACCAGCTTACAAGAATAGAGGGGAAAGAAAACAAATTATTAAATAGAGTTTTATGGATTCTGATTGAGGAATATGTACCAGGTGCCAGGGAACAGTTTGTATATTAAAAGGTGGTAGACCATACAAGGTGGTTTGGAGAAGGTGAGGCCAGAAGCAGGGAAAACATTGAATGTGGCTGCCAGGAGAGAAGAGATAAGGGCCTACATTTGGGTAGCTGCAGTGAGATAGATTCAAAATAAATTTTTAGTATATATAGAAGCTGAAGGTAAGAGAGGGAGAAATATAGGACAAATGCTTATCATAACAAATATGAAGATGAACATAATAGAAAAAGAATTAAGTGATATAGAAGAGGTAGAAGCAAACTTTCCTCCATGTTCTGTGAGATAAATGCCTGTGAAGATGGTAGATGTGTTGTCTTCTAGAATGATATGCAGGTTCACTAAGGGGCTAAAGAAGGGAAACTGTGGTCAGTTCTACTGGAAGGTAAGTCGAGGTTAGTTCGTGGATGATGTGGATTGCCCTTAGTTTATTTTCTATATCAGAGACAGTGTGAATAATGAAACTGACAAGGTTTCCCACTTTCCTCTTGTGCTAGAAAGTTCTGAACCAAAACCGTGGTCCGTCTTAAGCAGGTGTATTGATGAATGTAGTATCTCCTTTTAGCCCTGTTACTGGCCCAGAGTAATATCAGCCCTATTGCCCTTTCTGCTTGCCACATCTTAATTTATGCTACTTTGTCATATCCTATGACACTTGAAATCTGTTCTGGAAAATATGTGGTGTAAATACATTTGTATTTCTTTCTGTAGCACTGCATGGATGATGGCTTAGAAGAAATAGATAATACATGTGGAAGACCAGTTAGATGATTCCAAAAATATAACTGTTAAGTGAAAAGAACAAGAATTGTGCTGGCAAATTTAAGACTATAAAACAGGGAGAAGAAGTGAAAACAATAGCAGGAATAAGTTTGATAATAGATTTAGAGTAGAGAACAGAAGTCCTGCAGGAGATGGGGGCAATGTAAGGTAAAAACACATTTTATATCTAGGTGCCACTCTTGACATTAACCAAAATGGAACGGGAAGAGCAGAAACAGTTTTTAAGGAAAAGTTGACAAGTTCTTTGCTAAGCATGACGAATTAAAGTTGCAGTAAGATTTCTAAGTAGAAAATTTTAGCCAAAATTTTGAAGTGCAGAATTGGATGCAGGAAGAAAAGAAAGGTTTATATAGTTTGGTGATAACTTCAAGCATTATAAGTGAATAAATCCCCAAAGAAAAAAACTTTACAAATAAAGAAAATTAAGAATATTAAAATAATGGAAGCAATACCAGGAGATAACTTTATTTATAGGAGTAGAAAGAAATAAAAGTGCCCCACAAAATTTAAGGAATGTCTATATTTAGGGATTTAGGAAAAGAGAGTCCTAAAGGAAATTATGAAGATTTGATTATTAACAATTCAGGCTCAGACACAAAAAAGCCACAAACCAGAGAAGCAATAAAAATTTTGGGGAAGATCTGAATATTTCATTGTGTCAACGGCTAAAGACAAAGGAAGATGAGTACCAATTTGCTGATTTGGTGGTTTCTGTTGTTCTCATTAAGGACACTACCAATGGTGATAGTTGCCAAAATCTATAGACAGCAGAGTTGAGAAGCAAGTGGTAACTGGGGCAGGGAGTATATGTACTCTCCAAGAAGTTCTATGGCTTAATGGGTGCAAAAAGCCACAATAGATTCCGTGGAGTGTCCGTGGAAGTTTTCTGGTTTTCTTTTTCTTTCTCAGGATAAAAAGACTTAAAAGACTGACCATTCAACAAAAGATTGCCTTCTTCCCTTCATTTTACAGCTCCCCAGTTGCTAGATTTCTTCCTGCTTTTCATCACTTTTCTCAGGGCTCCATTCTATCCTCTTTTATCTTTTTATTCTATACCCTCCTAATCACCCCATTGACTTAAATAGCTTCAACTGTAGGCCTCTTTTCTTTTCTAAGCTCTTTTTTAAAAAAATTTTTGCATTTTATTTTACTTTTTTTTTTATACAGCAGGTCCTTATTAGTGATCACTTTTATACACATCACTGTATACCTGTCAATCCCAATCGCCCAGTTCATCACACCACCACCCCACACCCACCGCCGCTTTCCCCCCTTGGTGTCCATATGTTTGTTCTCTACATCTGTGTCTCAGTTTCTGCCCTGCAAACCCATTCATCTGTACCATTTTTCTAGGTTCCACATATATGCATTAATATACAATACTTGTTTTTCTCTTTCTGACTTACTTCACTCTGTATGACAGTCTCTAGATTTATCCACGTCTCTACAAATGACCCAATTTCATTCCTTTTCATGGCTGAGTAATATTCCATTGTATATATGTACCACCTCTTCTTTATCCATTCGTCTGTCGATGGGCATTTAGGTTGCTTCCATGACCTGGCTATTGTAAATAGTGCTGCAGTGAACGTTGGGGTGCATGTGTCTTTTTGAATTATGGTTTTCTCTGGGTATATGCCCAGTAGTGGGATGGCTGGGTCGTATGGTAATTCTATTTTTAGTTTTTTAAGGAACCTCCATGCTGTTCTCCATAGTGGCTGTATCAATTTACATTCCCACCAACAGTGCAAGAGGGTTCCCTTTTCCCCACACCCTCTCCAGCATTTGTTCTTTGTAGATTTTCTGATGATGCCCATTCTAACTGGTGTGAGGTGATAACCTCATTGTAGTTTTGATTTACATTTCTCTAATAATTAGTGATGTTGAGCAGCTTTGCATGTGCTTCTTGGCCATCTGTATGTCTTCTTTGGAGAAATGTCTATTGAGGTCTTCTGCCCATTTTTGGATTGGGTTGTTTGTATTTTTAGTATTGAGCTGCATGAGCTCTTTATATATTTTGGAGATTAATCCTTTGTCCATTGATTCCTTTGCAAATATTTTCTCCCATTCTGAGGGTTGTCTTTTTGTGTTGTTTATGGTTTCCTTTGCTGTACAAAAGCTTTTAAGTTTCATTAGGTTCCATTTGTTTATTTTTGTTTTTATTATCATTACTCTAGGAGGTGGGTCAAAAAGGATCTTGTTGTGATTTATGTTAAAGAGTGTTCTTCCTATGTTTTCCTCCAAGAGTTTTATAGTGTACGGTCTTACATTTAGGTCTCTAATCCATCTTGAGTTTACTTTTGTGTATGGTGTTAGGGAGTGTTCTTATTTCATTCTTTTACATGTAGCTGTCCAGTTTTCCCAGCACCACTTATGGAAGAGACTGTCTTTTCTCCATTGTATATCCTTGCCTCCTTTGTCATAGATTAGTTGACCATAGGTGCATGGGTTTATCTCTGGGCTTTCTATCTTGTTCCATATATCTATGTTTCTGTTTTTGTGTCAGTACCACATTGTCTTGATTACTGTAGCTTTGTAGTACAGTCTGAAGTCAGGGAGTCTGATTCCTCCGGCTCCGTTTTTTTCCCTCAAGACTGCTTTGGCTATTCAGGGTCTTTTGTATCTCCATACAAATTTTAAGATTTTTTGTTCTACTTCCGTAAAAAATGCCATTGGTAATTTGATAGGGATTGCATTGAATCTGTAGATAGCTTTGGGTAGTATAGTCATTTTTACAATATTGATTTTTCCAATCCAAGAACACGGTATATCTCTCCATCTGTTGGTATCATCTTTAACTTCTTTCATCAGTGTCTTATAGTTTTCTGCATACAGGTCTTTTGTCTCCTTAGGTAGATTTTTTCCTAGGTATTTTATTCTTTTTGTTGCAATGGTAAATGGGAGTGTTTCCTTAATTTCTCTTTCAGGTTTTTCATCATTAGTGTATAGTAATGCAAGAGATTTCTGTGCATTAATTTTGTATCCTGCAACTTTACCAAATTCATTGATTAGCTCTAATAGTTTTCTGGTGGTGTCTTTAGGATTCTCTAGGTATAGTATCATGTCATCTGCAAACAGTGACAGTTTTACTTCTTCACTTCCAAAACTATGTTGAATAATAGTGGTGAGAGTGGACATCCTTGTCTTGTTCCTGATCTTAGGGGAAATGGTTTCAGTTTTTCACCATTGAGAATAATGTTTGCTGTGGGTTTGTTGTATATGGCCTTTATTATGTTGAGGTAGTTTCCCTCTATGCCCACTTTCCGGAGAGTTTTTATCATAAATGGGTGTTGAATTTTGTCAGAAGCTTTTTCTGCATCTATTGAGATGATCATATGCTTTTTATTCTTCCATTTGTTAATATGGTTTATCACATTGATTGATTTACGTATATTGAAGAATCCTTGCATCCCTGGGATAAATCCCACTTGATCATGGTGTATGATCCTTTTAATGTGTTGTTGGATTCTGTTTGCTAGTATTTTGTTGAGGATTTTGGCATCTATATTCATCAGTGATATTGGTCTGTAATTTTCTTTTTTTGTAGTATCTTTGTCTGGTTTTGGTATCAGGGTGATGGTGGCCTCATAGAATGAGTTTTGGAGTGTGCCTTCCTCCACATTTTTTTGGAAGAGTTTGAGAGGGATGGGTGTTAGCTCTTCTGTAAATGTTTGAAAGAATTCACCTGTGAAGCCATCTGGTCCTGGACTTTTGTTTGTTGGAAGATTTTTAATCACAGGTATAGGAAGGCTATACCTTTCTAAGAATTTGTCCATTTCTTCCAGGTTGTCCGTTTTATTGGCATAGAGTTGCTTGTAGTAGTCTCTTATGATGCTTTGTATTTCTGCCTTGTCTGTTGTAACTTCTCCTTTTTCATTTCTAATTTTATTGATGTGAGTCCTCTCCCTCTTTTTCTTGATGAGTCTGACTAATGGTTTATCAATTTTGTTTATCTTCTCAGAAAACCAGCTTTTAGTTTTATTGATCTTTGCTATTGTTTTCTTTGTTTCTATTTCATTTATTTCTGCTCTCATCTTTCTGATTTCTCTCCTTCTGCTAACTTTGGGTTTTGTTTGTTCTTCTTTCTCTAGTTCCTTTAGGTGTAAGGTTAGATTGTTTATTTGAGATGTTTCTTGTTTCTTGAGGTAGGCTTGTATAGCTATAAACTTCCCTCTTCAACTGCTTTTGCTGCATCCCATAGGTTTTGGATCGTCATGATTTCACTGTCATTTGTCTCCAGGTATTTTTTGGTTTCCTCTTTGATGTCTTCATTGATCTCTTGGTTATTTAGTAACGTATTGTTTAGCCTCCATGTGTTTGTGTCTTTTACGTTTTTTTCCCCTGTAATTCATTTCTAATCCCATAGCGTTGTGGTCAGAAAAGATGCTTGATATGATTTCAGTTTTCTTAAATTTACTGTGGCTTGATTTGTGACCCAGGATGTGAACTATCCTGGAGAATATTCTGTGCGCACTTGAGAAGAAAGTGTAATCTGCTGTTTTTGGATGGAACGTCCTATAAATATCAATTAAATCTATCTGGTCTATTGTGTCATTTAAAGTTTCTGCTTCCTTATTTATTTTCATTTTGGATGATCTGTCCATTGGTGTAAGTGAGATGTTAAAGTCCCCCACTATTATTGTGTTACTGTCGATTTCCTCTTTTATAGCTCTTGGCAGTTGCCTTATGTATTGAGGTGCTCCTATGTTGGGTGCATATATGTTTATATTTGTTATATCTTCTTCTCGGATTGATCCCTTGATCATTATGTAGTGTCCTTCCTTGTCTTTTGTAACATTCTTTATTTTAAAGTCTATTTTATCTGACATGAGTATTGCTACTCCAGCTTTCTTTTGATTTCCATTTGCATGGAATATCTTTCTCCATCCCCTCACTTTCAGTCTGTATGTGTCCCTAGATCTGAAGTGGGTCTCTTGTAGACAGCATATAGGTGGGTCTTGTTTTTGTATCCATTCAGCAAGCCCATGTCTTTTGGTTGGAGCATTTAATCCATTCACGTTTAAGGTAATTATCGATATGTATGTTCCTATTACCATTTTCTTAATTGTTTTGGGTTTGTTTTTGTGCGTCTTTTTCTTCTCTTGTGTTTCCCACTTAGAGAAGTTCCTTTAGCATTTGTTGTAGAGCTGGTTTGGTGGTGCTGAATTCTCTTAGCTTCTGCTTGCCTGTAAAGCTTTTGATTTCTCCATCGAATCTGAATGAGATCCTTGCCGGGTAGAGTGATCTTGGTTGTAGGTTCTTCCCTTTCATCACTTTAATTATATCATACCACTCCCTTCTGGCTTGTAGAGTTTCTGCTAAGAAATGAGCTGTTAACCTTATGGGAGTTCCCTTGTATGTTATTTGTTGTTCTTCCCTTGCTGCTTTTAATAATTTTTCTTTGTCTTTAAATTTTGCCAATTTGATTACTGTGTGTGTCGGTGTGTTTCTCCTTGGCTTTATCCTGTATGGGACTCCGCACTTCCTGGATTTGGGTGGCTATTTCCTTTCCCATGTTAGGGAAGTTTTCGACTATAATCTCTTCAAATATTTTCTCGGGTCCTTTCTCTCTGTCTTCTCCTTCTGAGAGGCCTATAATGTGAATGTTGTTGTATTTAATGTTGTCCCAGAGGTCTCTTAGGCTGTCTCCATTTCTTTTCATTCTTTTTTCTTTATTCTGTTGCACAGCAGTGAATTCCATCATTCTGTCTTCCAGGTCACTTACCCATTCTTCTGCCTCAGTTATTCTGCTATTGATTCCTTCTAGTGTAGTTTTCATTTCAGTTATTACATTGTTCATCTCTGTTTGCTGTTCTTTAATTCTTCTAGATCTGTGTTAAACATTTCTTGCATCTTCTCGATCTTTGCCTCCACTCTTTTTCTGAGGTCCTGGATCATCTTCACTATCATTATTCTGAATTCTGTTTTCTGGAAGGTTGCCTATCTCCACTTCATTTAGTTGTTTTTCTGGGGTTTTTTCTTGTTCCTTCATCTGGTATATAGCCCTCTGCCTTCTCATCTTGTCTATCTTTCTGTGAATGTTGTTTTTGTTCCACAGGCTGCAGGACTGTAGTTCTCCTTGCTTCTGCTGTCTGCCCTCTGGTTCATGAGGCTATCTAAGAGGCTTGTGCAAGTTTCCTGATGGGAGGGACTGGTGGTGGGTAGAGCTGGCTGTTGCTCTGGTGGGCAGAGCTCAGTAAAACTTTAATCTGCTTGACTGCTGATGGGTGGGGCTGGGTTCCCTCCCTGTTGGTTGTTTGGCCTGAGGCAACCCAACACTGGAGCCTACTGGGCTCTTTTGTGGAGCTAATGGCGGACTCTGGGAGGGCTCACACCAAGGAGTACTTCCCAGAACTTCTGCTGCCAGTGTCCTTGTCCCCACGGTGAGCCACAGCCACCTCCCACCTCTGCAGGAGACCCTCCAACACTAGCAGGTAGGTCTGGTTCAGTCTCCTATGGGGTCACTGCTCCTTCTCCTGGGTCCCGATGCGCACACTACTTTGTGTGTGCCCTCCAAGAGTGGAGTCTCTGTTTCCCCCAGTCCTGTTGAAGTCCTGCAATCAAATCCCACTTGACTTCAAAGTCTGATTCTCTAGGAATTCCTCCTCCCGTTGCCAGATCCCCAGGTTGGGAAGCCTGACGTAGGGCTCAGAACCTTCATTCCAGTGGGTGGACTTCTGTGGTATAAGTGTTCTCCAGTCTGTGAGTCACCCACCCACCAGTTACGGGATTTGATTTTACTGTGATTGCACCCCTCCTGCCATCTCATTGTGGCTTCTCCTTTGTCTTTGGATGTGGGGTATCGTTTTTGGTGAGTTCTAGTGTCTTCCTGTCGATGACTGTCCAGCAGCTAGTTGTGATTCTGGTGTTCTCTCAAGAGGGGAGTGAGAGCACGTCGTTCTACTCCGCCATCTTGGTTCCTCCCTCTCTAAGCTCTTGTATTTCATGGTCTAAGTGATAACTTCACAAGCATCTGCCTCTAAAGATGCACTAAACTGAGCTAGTCTTCCTTCCACATCTCGTATCTATTCTTCCTCAAGTGTTCCTTCTTGGTAAATGATTCCTATCCCACCAGTTGTTTAAATCGGTCTTTCCTTTAATTTTACCATGATTTTTCTTACTACTTCTCACATCCAGCATCTTATCAGTGAACATAATCCATTGGTTCTACTTTCCCATAATCTCTGCATATGTCTCCTCTATCATACAAGTCCACATCACCATCATTTCTCACCAGTCTTCTAAGTAATTTTCCTGCCTTCATTCTTGCCTCAGTATATATTTTTTTCCTACAGCAGCCAGTGATCTTCTTGAAATAGAAACCTGGTAATGTCATTACTAGGTTTAAAATACTTCATTGGTTTCCCTTTTAGCCATTAGGACAATAAACTCCTGAACAATAAACTTCCTTCTTATGCTGGCCTCTGCTTAACTTTCTGTCATCCTCTCTGACCACCTCTCTCTCCTGTTGCACAACATTCTCTGTTGTTTCTGTGACCTTGCACCTGTGTTTCTTCTACCTGGGAAACTCTTATTCTTCAGGTCTTGAATTACATGTCATATCTTCTGAGAAAAACTTTCCCTAATTCCTTCAAAGCAAGATCAGTTGTCCCTTCTATTTCTCACTGCATTCGTTCCAAACTCATTTTTGCTTGTTATGTGCAACTTGATAATTGCTCTGTTTAACTGTTGGTATTCCCTCACAGATAGTAAGCACCATGTAGGCAGAAAACATTTCATCACAATATCCCCTAATCTTCCACAATTCAGCGCATAGAGTAAATGATTAGGAGATATTTGATAAATGAAAATATAAATGTAAGTGATTACATGAAGAATAGAGATTGCTTATTGGAGAAAAATTCTGTAGATTATTAGATTGAGAGCAAATAGAGAGAGGCCTTATATATATAATGGAAGGGAAATAATTCTTCCACAGAAAGGAAGAAAAGAACAATTGTGAGGGGGGTGAAGGAAGCAAAAGGAGGGAGTTCTTACTGAATGGCCTTGGTCTCAGCAGTATAACAAATTAGAAAGTCCATCTTTGGTGGGTAGATTGAGAGATGGCACATTAGTTGTTCTGAAGACAATGAGAATGATTTTAAACAGTAGCTGATAATAAGTCTAAGGTGAGCCACTAAAAGTAAATAAAATAATTACTTAGCAACATTAGAATTCTTGTTCAGGATAAATAACTTGAATTTATAGCAAATCCATTTACTACGATTATATGGTTTTCTTCATCCTGGCTTAGGTATGGGGGCAAAGGGAAAAAAAGTTCTGGGGTTTCATAGGCAGGTAAGTGGAGGTTTAGGAGGCCAAGAGGTTCTAGGATGATAGGGAAGACAATTAGAATGACTGGTTAGAATGTTCATTTGATAAAGAGGGGAATTCACCAGAGGGGAGGGGAATAGACTGAGAGAATAAGATGGGCAAGGAAGGGAGAGGCAAACTTTGGGGCATAAGTAGAAAATGAACAGTGAGCAGAGATTTTGGCCAAAAAAAAAAAGATTTTCTAAATATGAAATATTAGAAGAATGGCTTCTTTTAAATTTTTGGAGGAGATCAACTAAAGACCTAATTTATTTTGAAATTACAGTGAATGTTTTTTCAAGTATAAGATATAACCTAAATTTCTTGAAGAGAAGTCACATTGTTTTTCTTTGATAATCTCTTTTACTATTTTAATATAATTGTCTTTTGTTTTCTATGCCTAATGGTATTTTTTGTCTGTATCTGAAGCTGTGTCAAACTGCTAATTCACTTACCAAATCCTCTGTGCCTGTAGTATCAGATACTAAAGGAGAGACTAGAATTGAAGACCCTTTTAACAATTAATGTACTTGATAACTTGTTTGAATTATTTCCTACTAGAGCCCATATTTATAAGATGATAATTATCTTCATATATTTTAGAGATGGAAGCATGATGTTTGATAACTCCTTTTTTCATGCCCAAATACTAAGTTAAGAGAATATCTATAAGTATAAAATATTGTTTGCTTTGTTGTCATTTGTATGCTTCTAACATCACTTTTGCTAGATTGTAGCTTTCTGAAAACAAGGGATGTATATTATTCATTTTGTTTTCTACATAGTGCCTTGCGTGTATTTGTGATCAAATAAAAGGTAGTTGGGTTTAATTACTTGAAATTCTTTAAGTTATTCAAGTGTTTATTTGAAAAACTTCCGTAATATGGGAGGTAGTATTAAACTGACTTCTCCATTTTTTCAGCATTAAAGCAGAAGAAAGTATGATTTTTCACTTTAATTCTGCAGCTGGATTATAATGAGATCTTATAATGAGAACTTAACATGTGATTGAGGCTTCCTTTTAGTATCATCGTCATAACAACATAGTACATCTGTTAATATTTTACAAAGTTGTTTCACATGTACTATTTAAGTTTAAAATACTTGTTTGTATGTGAACTGTTTATGACACAAGGTGAATTGAACTTAACATGAAATAAACCCAATTTGAAAATTAGGCAACTGAGATCTGAGAGGTAAGAGTCTTGCTAAAGTGTCACAAAAGTTGTAAGTGATTGAACTGAGTTCTATCACGTGTAGGTCTGTGCTATATATCTGCATGCACATGCACACACACATACATGGACGTGCTGAATTTCTGAATCTAGAAATCTGACTTCATCAGTGGGGTAGTAATTATTGGGTTTGTAACATAATTTGTACTATTGTCACATTAATCCACTCACCATTCTTCAGGAGACAAAAACATGTATACAAATATGTTTATGAATATGATTAAGTAGAAATTTACGAAGAAAAACCACCTTTGCAACATTTATTAAAGTTGAAGTAATGTATTATTAAAAATTCTAGTCCTGATTCCAACTTTTGAGGTTTTATTCTCCTTCCCTTATTCCACTGGCATACTGAACTTTAAATATGAATAGGTAATATTTCATATGTTTCGCATTACTTACAGGGTCTGTATAATTTGCCTGAAAAAGATAGTGGAGTGTAGCCCTGTGAAATATACTAAGTACATGGTCCCAGAGCAAATACTAAAGGAAAGTTACAAGTGTAGTACACGTGACAACATGATTATTCACAGGTGAAAAGGTTAGGACTAAATAAGATGGATAAAGCTGGTTTCAATATTCTGATCCCTTTCCTGGTATCTTAAGTATGGTGCTGACCTAGGTGTGTATATTTCATTGTTAACTTGATAACATAATACACCATGGGAGTAAAAGTAAAAGGTTATTGTGAGAACTTAAATACCTGCAACGATCCTAAGTGCTTTCAATGAAACAAACTCAGCTTCTTAGTATGTTACACTGTTAAAGCCGTGAAGCAATTACGTATTGTTAGTTTATATGAGCCCACAGCCATATCAAGCCAGGTACTTACGGAAGTATGTTTTGAAGTAGGACTCTAGACATCACAAATACACCTTCTGCATAATCTAGGCAGTCTTGTTTTTTCCTTTTCTCTTTCCTTGTCTTCTTGCACAGATATTCATTGAATGCCCACAGTGTTTTAAGCTCTAGGATCATAGCATCAAACAAAACACTCCAAGTCCTTGCTCTCATCGAACTGATATTCATTGGGATGGAGAGGGAGACAGACAATGGGCAAATGAAGATTAAAGAGAGACAAAGAAACAGAGATGTAGCATAGCAGGTGTTTCATAATGTTAGGAAGAAAAGTAATGCATGTAAGTAGGAGTAAGGCTTTCAGCACTTTAAATTAGGGTAGTCAACAAAGATGTCTTTGATAACGTAATATTTTGAACAAAGACCTGAGTAAAAATAAGAATCCTGTCTTTAGAATATATGAGGGCAGAGAGTTACACAGTGAGGAAAAATCTGAGGCAGGACTGAGAGTGCTTGACCTGTTTGAGAACCAGGAAGGGATTTGGTATGTCTGGCTAAGAGTAAGTTAGGGAAGGGAAGGGTAGGAAGAAGAAAAGTCATGTGAGGTAGCAGGGACCAGATGGTAAATGACTTCTGGTCACTGGAAGGAGTTTGCATTTTATTGTGTGTGATTTGAAAAGATATAGGAGGGTTTAGATATGTCTGAAGTGACATATCAGAGGTACACACTGCTGTGTGGAGACTCAGAGAACTCAAGGGTAACTACATGGTTTGGGGCTTGAGTACCTCGTAAATGACGATGCCATTTAATGAGATGGGGTTCAACTTGAGAAAATTTCTTTTGTTTTGTTTTATATGAATCTCATCTCTCCCCTCCCACCTAGTTTTTGCTCGAAAGTGGAATAGACCAATTGGTAGTTTGATTTAAATTATTTTATGCTTGAAAGAAAGAATAACAATAGTGATGACAATAAGTAATATTTAATAGCCCTTACACTTTGCAAAATGTTTTAATATCCAGTAATGCATCTGCACTATATGGTCACATGGAGGATTTCTGCACCTACTTCTAACTTTATGGAAAAAAAAATTTTTTGAGACATAAGGTGATTTGTAACATACTTTAAAATACATAAAGAACAGTTCACATCTACTGAAAAAGAGTGAACTAAAGAGAGATTAGGTCTTGAAATATGTCACATAGGGGTTAAGAGAAAATTGAAAATGGACTGTAATGAATGGTCTTATTTACCCAACTGTGAATTAATATATATGCTATAATTTGTCTCTCAGATCCAAGGTTCATTAGTGCCCACCTCATCCCAGAAAGTGACAACCCTGAAGATGACAAAGTGTATTTTTTCTTCCGTGAAAATGCGATAGATGGAGAACACACTGGAAAAGCCACTCACGCTAGAATAGGTCAGATATGCAAGGTGAGGTAAAGAAAAAAATGAGGAGGGTATCATTGTCCAATCGCAGATTTTTCCTTTTCCACCTTTGTACAAATATAATGAAAAATATGGCTAAAAAGCTTGACTGATCACTATAAATATTTAACAAAAAAAGATTGAAAACATATTATAGTTGCTTATGAATAACTTCATAGTCAAACATAGAGGTACAGGTTGTGAGGTGTTATTTCACAATTACATTAAATAATATTAGTTTGAAATTCTAGAGAAATAATTTTTTTCATATTACCTGGGAAAATATAATTTTTGTATTCTCAGACCTAGCATAGGTTCCTACAATGTATAAGTTTTCAATGAATATTTTTTGTTGGAAATAACTCAAGTATGAATATAAAAGAGACAAGTGTTATAGCTTGTTCTTATGAATTGATTATAGCATCCTATATACACATATGTGCACACACACATAATTTTGAAGCTCTGAACTTTCATATACTGTGTGGCACAAATTCAGATGTGATATGTATTATAATGTTAGATATATAGAATAAAAAATTGGTCAGTAAATATGTATGGATTAGTTAGTATCAGTGTGAAAATACGATAACAATACTTTTCTTACCCTCTATACTGTACAGTACAGTATATATGAAATATGAATGAAGCTAACTGTTATTATATATTAAAGCACCTTTCATCTCAAGAAAAATCACAACGACAAATCCAGTTACTGTCTTAAAATGAAATTATTTCTTTTTAAAAAAAAATCATGAAATTTTAAAAATCCCTGTCTTGGGGGCGGGGGTATCCTCTTTCCTATCCCAATCATGATCTAATTATTTATCTGTAGTATATTAAATTACTGGAAAATTAAAAGTTTTAATGCTCTGGAAACATGCAAATGATATATGCAATATATGAGAATCTTTTCTCCACAAAATATAAGGCATATTTAAAAGCAGTACTTACAAGGGTTAAAAAAATCTTTATACTAAACAAAATCGTATAAACAAAATATAAATCAGTGTTATATTTTTGAAGAAAAAGTTATTTTCCTTCAAACATATGCACATAAATATTATTTTATAAGACTATAAGTTACTGGTAAATCCATACCATCATAATAGAATTTATTGCTACATCAGGTTACAGTTAAGTTTCATTTTCAGTGAGAAGATACTTCTTCAAAATTTTTGCTCTAGAATGAGTTTTCTTTATTAAGATTTATGCAGATGTTTTTTCAGCTTGCTGTTTGTAAAGTCAGCATTCCGTCAACTGAGTTTATAAAAATATTTGATGCTAGCATGCTTTTGTTTGTGGTGTATTTTCAGTATGGGTTATAAGGCATGCAGTTATTCTTTCATTCAGTAAATACTCATTAAGTGCCTACTATGTGCCAATGTGCTTACCTCTGTGAACCAGCCTACTTAGGTGAGTAAAATCTTAAGGAAAACTTACATAAGAAAGAGAGACTAAAAGCAAACCAAAACAAACACAAGAGTAGTATTGTTCATTGCAAAGTGGTAACAGAATGGAAAAAGTACAGTGACTTTTTAATGCTAAGGCATATTTATTGTAAGTCACTCCTTGAACAAGGTTGGAGTGAATAGATTTCACCAAAAATATAATAAGAAAGCATAGTTACTTATATCTAGTCATTTAAAATTCATTTCTCAATTTGAAAAACGAGGAATTGTGTTTTGTATCTGTCTCAAGATATGAGAAGATAAGATATTTGAAATTATCATTTGCATGCACAATTTCTAAAACCATTATTCTCTCCTTTCAGAATGACTTCGGGGGCCACAGAAGTCTGGTGAATAAATGGACAACATTCCTCAAAGCTCGTCTCATTTGTTCGGTGCCAGGTCCAAATGGCATTGACACTCATTTTGATGAATTGCGTAAGTAGCTGATGATGTCATATAGAGAGTATTCAAACTTTGCCATTACCTTCAAAAATGCAACTTTCTCCAATTTTGTTTTAAAACAGAGGATGTATTCCTAATGAATTCTAAAGATCCTAAAAATCCAATTGTATATGGAGTGTTTACAACTTCCAGGTAAATAATGCTTTGCTCTCTTATTATCATAGAAAATTCATGTCCTTTAGATGCTTTCCAAGTGTCCATAATTTGTGAAAATATTTTTGAAAGAACAATGTTGGCTAAACCTTTGAGCTCTTGTGCATTCTTGGGTGCCTGAAATAAGTCATGACCTAAATCATTTTTTACATAAATTTTAGCAAAGAATTCATTACTATGAATTTAATGATGAAAAATGTATGCCATGCCCTATGTATAGCTTTGACTTTAAAATTTTGAGTGAAATATTTGAGTAAAATATTATAAACATAGAACTCTGAGTTTTGTTAAAAGTTTGTAGTGATATAAACTAAGGGTGAAAAATCTTTTTCCCTCCCCTCTCCTTTCTCTTCTTCTTTGTCCCTACCCCCTCTTCCTCTCTCACTCTCTCTCTCTCCTCCTACTTCTTCCCTATCTCCCCCTCTCTTCGCCCTCCTCCTTTCATCATTCCCCATCTGCCTCAAAGCTCTTGCTGTCAATCAAGCAGTAATTATTTCCTATTACATTCAGCATAAAGTTTACGTTACCTGGAGTTGCTAAAAGAAACATATATTTAAATGCATATAAAGAGGGATATGCATTTGGATATGTATAAATGTTTAAAAGAAAAATAATTTAAAATCAAAAGTCAGGAAAAGTGCTACAAGGGACTGTGATAGCATAAAGAAAGATTAACTACAATGTCCAACACTGATTTTTTCTGTAAATATTAAAGCCATTACAAACTGATTGGACATTTTTACTTAATTTTTAAAATAACATGTAAAAATTAGGAAAACTATATTAGTAAAACCAGATGCAATTTCCCATACCTAAATATTTCTCCCCTTTGGTATAAAAACAGAATGACAGCTAAAGAATGTGGGAGGCTCAAATTAAACAAATATTAATCCATTTCTTCTGCTTCCTCATTGCTTAGTACAGTAGTTTTCAGTCTTATGCTCACGTCAGAATTGCCCAGAGAGCCTGTTAAAATACAGATGCTAGGCCCCGCCCTCAGAGTCTCTGATTCAGTAGGAAGGGGTAGGGCCTAAGAACGCATTTCTAACAAATTCCCGGGTGATGCCCATGCCGTTGGTCTCGGAACCACACTTTGAGAATCACTGGCTTAGTGGGTAAAATAATTTCACCTCTCTGCTTCAGCGAGATTGATGTCATATATGAGTTAGTCTTAACAGCTGTAAATCCTAAAAAGATCTTTTGATGATGATGGATTCCATCAATAGATAAGCAAAGTGTGTAACAATGAAAATGGGACACATAAACATTATAGACTACTATAATGTATCAAATATGTATTAATTTGCTACTTATTCCATTATGAAAATATTATTGTTAAATTCTATAAATATTTACTGAAATTTACTGTGTGTCAAGTACCATGCGATTTGTAATTTATGTTACAGAAAAGAAGCCAGGCATGGTTCCTTCCCTCATGAAGCTTGCACTCTACCAGACATTGTCTAGATGCACCTGTTTTCAATAATAAACTCTTATTACATATGTTTTTCATTTGGTCTAATTTTTATGTAATTTTCTATGGGTAGAGATTGATTAAAAGGTATGCATTCCATAGTTTTAATGTGCATAACTGTTTTATATCTTTGTATAAATAAATCCCTCAAGCTGTATTTATAAAAGCAAAATAAAATGGGAAATTGTGGCAGCTCATGGTAAAATTCCAATTTGCTTCAATTACCTGATTTTTTTTGTCCAACAAAATGATGGGGATAATTGCTGTAATACTCTACTTTTGCTAGGGTGTAATAGCTACTAACTTAAAATGATTTTCTGTGTTGGAAAGAGATCATTTTAAATGCCTTCACACAAATTGAACTCTGTTACTTGATCAAATACTTTTGTTGGTTTGGGAGTTAAAAATTATAATATAACACATTGACTATTCATCTTCACCAGTTTCAGTTTATAAAATGTTTTCTTAAACATTCTTTCTTGTTTAAACATTTCCTGGTTTCAGCAATGATGCTTAAGTCTTAACATAATACCAAAGTTTATATTTTTATTTTATCTGATATCAGAGTTAATCATACCTTTTAGATTTTGTATATATGTTTTTCCTATCAGTGTTTACGTATGATATGAATGTATATATTTATATTGTATATTGTCTATTTATGAAATGAATATGTATATGTTCTATGAGTACTAAAGGTGTTTTCATCCATGCCTTCTAATTTTGAGCAATCATAATTTTGCTCTCTTGTGTATTATTAAAATATATATAAACATGTGACTTAAAAAATCCCAAACACTATTTGAAAATTTATGTTCAAGTATTGATAATTGCTATCTGAAATTTAAAAACTCAGTATAAATAGCTCTGTCATTGTGTAAAGATGAAAGTCTGTTTTTGTTCTGTCTGTCTTTTTTAGTAACATCTTCAAGGGGTCAGCCGTGTGCATGTATAGCATGAGTGATGTGAGAAGGGTGTTCCTGGGTCCATATGCTCACAGGGATGGTCCCAACTACCAGTGGGTGCCTTATCAAGGAAGAGTCCCCTACCCACGACCAGGAACTGTAAGTGGCCTAGGTGTTTAAGATAGGAAATGAATAAATTTATGCTGAAGGTTAAAAAAAAAAGCAGCTACATACATATTAGATACAGATAATGTGAAAGAAAAATTCCAAGACTATAAATGAAAGCAAGGCAAGGATTTTTCTCTGATAACCATGAAATTCCACATTTAAAGACATGTTCTTCACAGACATCAATGCTTAAGTTCAACACTTACCAGTAGTTAATACCAGTAATTTATGAGAAATAGAAACTGAGCAGGTAACCTTATTTATCTTCTTTTCTGAAAGAGATATGGTAAAAATGGCTTTCATGGAGAATTGAAACAATTAGGATACACATAGACTTGCTCTCTCTGATTGTGGCAAAGGCTCAAGAATTGCACATTAAATAAGAGGAAACAAATTTAAATCAATATTATCTACCTATGGAAGTGGGACACATCTCTCAAATAGGTAAAGAAGATATGCAAGGAAGAAACAAACAAAAACCTCGTGGAAAGGGCCTAGGTGTTTTAACAGATGCTGTCTACTATCACTGACCTCTCGCCTTCCAGCAATGTTGTGCACATTCAGGCTTAAAAAAAAGGTGGCTAGAGCTCAAATTAAAATCAGCTTTAAGTCTGCAATTTAAAGTAGGGAGAGGGCTTCCCTGGTGGCGCAGTGGTTGAGAATCTGCCTGCCGATGCAGGGGACACGGGTTCGAGCCCTGGTCTGGGAAGATCCCACATGCCGCGGAGCAACTGGGCCCGTGAGCCATAATTACTGAGCCTGCGCGTCTGGAGCCTGTGCTCTGCAACAAGAGAGGCCACTATAGTGAGAGGCCCGCGCACCACAATGAAGAGTGGCCCCCACTTGCCACAACTAGAGAAAGCCCTCGCACAGAAACGAAGACCCAACACAGCCATAAGTAAATAAATAAATAAATTTTAAAAAAATTAAACAAAAATAAATAAATAAAATAAAGTAGGGAGAAAAACAGAAAAGACTCATACGGTAGAAAGTGAGTGATTATGACGTCAGATGTTCTAGAATATGTGGATAGAACCATCCAGTGCAACATTTCCTAACCCTAAGAATTTTTTTTTTTAACATCTTTATTGGAGTATAATTGCTTTACAATGGTGTATTAGCATACGGCATTTGTTTTTCTCTTTCTGACTTACTTCACTCTGTGTGACAGACTCTAGGTCTATCCACCTCACTACAAATAACTCAATTTCATTTCTTTTTATGGCTGAGTAATATTCCATTGTATATATGTGCCACATCTTCTTTATCCATTCATCTGTCGATGGACACTTAGGTTGCTTCCATGTCCTGGCTATTGTAAATAGAGCTGCAGTGAACATTGTGGTACATGCCTCTTTTTGAATTATGGTCTTCTCAGGGTATATGCCCAGTAGTGGGATTGCTGGGTCCTATGATAGTTCTATTTTTAGTTTTTTAAGGAACCTCCATACTGTTCTCCATAGTGGCTGTATCAATTTACATTCCCACCAACAGTGCAAGAGGGTTCCCTTTTCTCCACACACTCTCCAGCATTTATTGTTTGTAGGTTTTTTGATGATGGCCATTCTGACTGGTGTGAGGTGATACCTCATTGTAGTTTTGATTTGCATTTCTCTAATGATTAGTGATGTTGAGCATCCTTTCATGTGTTTGTTGGCAATCTGTATATCTTCTTTAGAGAAATGTCTATTTAGGTCTTCTGCCCATTTTTGGATTGGGTTGTTTGTTCTTTTCGATATTGAGCTGCATGAGCTGCTTGTAAATTTTGGAGATTAATCCTTTGTCAGTTGCTTCATTTGCAAATATTTTCTCCCTTTCTGAGGGTTGTCTTTTTGTGTTGTTTATGGTTTCCTTTGCTGTACGAAAGCTTTTAAGTTTCATTAGGTCCCATTTGTTTATTTTCGTTTTTATTTCCATTTCTCTAGAAGGTGATAACCCTAAGAATCTTTAAAGAAATAATTTCATATGATGAAAAAACTTGTTCTTTAAGTTTAACCATTATTTTAATTTCATGTCAGTTTTATTGTTAAATTCAAGTAAATGATGTTTTTAGATGAGTTTATTAGGCATAGGATGCTTTTAATCTTCTTTATTTTCTATAAAATTTTTTGCTAAACTTATTTATGAGCATTTCATAAAGATTACTTCTAGCTGATGGAGCTTGTAGGTAAAAAACCTAAATAGGCTTTCAGAAGAAAAAATGAACAAGATAGACTATCCATTGATTATAAGAAGCCTGTTTTAACAGATTTATGCATACATACATATGTATATGTATGTGTGTGTGTGTATATATATATAAAATAGTATATTCAATAGCCCAATACTTGTACCCATTTCACAGATGAAGACTCTGAGGCAAAGAGAGGAGCCAAGATTCATTCCAGGCAGTTTGATTCTAGAGCCTGAATTCTCACCCATTGTTCATAGAGAGTTGTTATGACATGGTCCATTAAGTCAGCAGTGTGAACCAAGTGCTGGAGGCAGAAGACAGAAAGCACGGCCTAAGCTAGGAATTAGGGAGGGGCTGCCAAAAGGAGGCAACACCTTGCTCCGTGAATAAAATTCACTTAGATCAATCCATTAATCCCAAAAGTGGGCAGCTGAGAATATGTCATTCCATCAACACTACTGGAGAAAAACATATTAAGAAGCCTTCAAGCAGTGTGTCAATAGAAGGGCATTTTCTTTATTTTTAAAGAAAAACCTACAGCTTAAGTAATACTAAATACAAAAATAAAAGTAAGGCAAGAAAGTGAGACAAATTGTAAGATAAAAAACTAAAATAAATAAATCTCTTCATTTTCAATCATTTCTAAATTTTTGCAAGTTGTTTTTAAATGGTGGTAGAAAAGCAAAAAAAATTAATGTTATAAAATATGTTTTATCGTTTCTTCTAGGAGTTTATACAGCTATTTGATATTTCTATAACATTAAATAAATAATTTTTTAATTTACTTAAATAAAAAGTAATTCCCTAAATCCCTTAACTGTTATATTAGTGTATTATTGTGTGTGTATCTGTATAGTACATACATATATATTCATAAAGAGATACTCTTCCTGTTTCAAAATAGCTTTATTTCATTTCTCATGAATTATTAATGATCTGTGTTAAGGTAATGGCAGAGACAATTGATTTCTCCTTCTAAGCCTCTTGTTAGATCAAGAACCACTCAACTACATTTCAGCTCTCAAACTCTTACATTAAATGGCAGAAATTAGTTAAGTGTAAGACAAAAAGCAAGAGACTGGAGATACTGTACTCTGAATGCTTGCACCACATAATTAAATGCAGTGAAAAGAGACAGTAAAATCTGAATTTTCTTGTTTTTGTTTTATTGCCTTAAGTGGAGCATTTAAATCCAGAGGTGATATTATGACACTGTACAGCACAGCATCCTGTCTGGCTCTCCCTATGGCCATCATCTGTTCTGCTTGGTCCATTCTGATTGGTCAGTTTCTGTGCCATGCAAGTTGTTAAACACCTTGAATAACACATCTCCTTATCCCTAGAATTACTGTAATTTTTAAAGAAATAATATTTTTGGTCCTTTTTGTGGTACTTTTTCAGGGTTATGTTAAAAATAAAGCAATAAAGAATAGTTTATATTGTCTTTTAGTTTGAAGAGAGCATTTATATTTTAGCATAATACCATAGGGAAAAATGAAATGCATTCAAGAAAATTTTTGATTTTCTCTAATCTAATGATTAATAGCATTTACTTATAACATATTCCACTCATTATTTCAAATACTTCATTTCGACATAAAGTACATGATGTTGTCACTAATAGAGGCATCAGACTTCTCCTGTACACTGAATTCATTAGATGCATTTGCAATTTTTGGTAAGAAATGATGACATCCCATCGAGACTTAAAATATGTTTAGAAAATGTATATTATATATTACATCTTCTAATTTAAGTAAAATTATTTTGTTTTTTAGTTTAACAGTTACTTAAAAAAATTACAGATTTAGATTCCTAGTTCATTGAGGCCATATATTATATAAATTATAATCCTATTCATTATATTTTAATCAAAAGATAATATTTTCTTTATCTTAATAGTGTCCCAGTAAAACATTTGGTGGATTTGAGTCTACAAAAGACCTTCCTGATGATGTTATAACATTTGCCAGAAGTCATCCAGCCATGTACAATCCAGTGTTTCCTATTAATAACCGGCCGATAATGATCAAAACAGATGTAAATTACCAGTTTACACAAATTGTAGTAGATCGAGTGGATGCAGAAGATGGCCAGTATGATGTCATGTTTATCGGAACAGGTAAATGTTTTAACTTCAGCTCTAAATGTTCTTCCAGAACATTGCGTCTAACTAATTAAGTATACTAAGAACTGAAGGAAGACTTTATAGTCACTCTTAAGGTATAGTTAACCTCTGATAAATGACTAAAAACCCTGAACATTCTCCCATTCCAATGTGTTATTTTTTTAGGCAAGTTGACATATATTTATTAATTTAAATTAAATTTCCTTTTCAATCAAAAGTTGATAAATGTAGTCAGGTAAAGCTATTGATTAGGTGAACAATCAATGTCTATAATTGAATCATAACTCTTTTCTGAACAGTGGCTTTTCAGGACAAAAATGTATTGCTCAAATCGTGCATAAAATTCCCAAGACATTCAATAAAAGTTCTAGAATATATTGATGCAAAATTATCTGAACTTTAAAATTATCATAGAGTGCAAATCTTCCAGAAAATAAATTTTGGCAACAAAATTTGTTTAGTGTTTTTACCATACAATGAGAAACAAAACAAAGCAAAACAAAACTTCATCAGAAAACCAACAAAGTGGACCTAAGGAATCGTCAGATACATTTTAGATCCATTTCTATAGAAATTTAATGACGTATTTTTACCAATTCCATGATTAGAAACAAACATTTTATAGGTATATTTTCAGGATGAATTCCATTGCTATTATGACATATTATTTTATTTTTCCCCTACTCTCTTTAATAATACTATTTTAAAAGCACCAGTTACAAATCTGAAACTTGCTACTTAGGGTCAGATTCCAAGGTAATAAATTCCTAGTCTCCATTAACGTTGTTAACTGAAATAAATCAATGGGAAACAGAGTGAGTGCTCCACTGAAACCTGTATAATAACATTTATTTTCCCTTGGTGAGAACAGAGAAAGAAATTGCATTAAGTACAGGGGAATGGCAACTGCACAGTAAGTGCTTTAAAGACTTGAAGTTTTATAACAAAATTGTGAAATACTTACGTTATCAAGTGTAAGTGTCAGGTTCTGAGCGATACATTACAGTCTGCTTTTATGAGTGAGAAAGTTTCTCTATCAAATAAAAGAATCCCAGGGAGACCTGGAGTTCAATAAAAGTCAATGAATTGCAAGTATCAACTTCTGGTTATAAATAACTTGAGAAATTATAAGATGATAGGATTTCTCTTCAATAAATATTAGTTTATCACTAATGTCAATTTATAATTAGATCTCTCTACAGAGTAATTAAACTTGTTCAATAATGTCACACTTGCCTTTTTCTTCACCTCTGGCCTAAACATGTTGAGAAGTCCCCCACTCATTGTCAGTGCAACAAAAGCTTGCTTCCGGCTATTTGACCAAAGAAACCTAATCATGAATTTTCAGTTCTTCTTGGACGCAAGCCGTCTTTAAAGGAACCAATTTCATGAGCACGTTGAATGTCTGATGATGTGGATGGCTATCGGTCAGCACAGAACAGGGTCATCTGTCAACAAAGTAAATTGATTACAGTAATTTTATCTTTTAAGTAAGTTACACATTGATCCTAGTTGAGTAACCTGATTCAATTGGTGTGAAATTGTTTGAAATACTACTCAGTAAAACTTGATCTGGGACACAGATAAAGTTATTTTGGGGTATTGGAGACTGATCAGAGGCACTGAGTATATTAACCTAATTTACCTTTAATCTTTGGTGTTAAGAGTAGTCTAAGGTCCTGTAAACAGAAGGATCTGCTTAAAAGAGGGATTTTTTTTTTTGACTTTACAAGGGATACACTAGCAACCTTTGTTGGTCTCATATAGCACATCATATTGATCCCCTGAAAATGGTTATCTGTGGTATGAATACATTGAATTATTTTTCTGGTGTAACTTTAGTGGTAAGATTTTCTTCTCGAATAATTAGACTGTTTAATTTGATTAAAATGAGCCAATTGAAGCTAAAAATAATTGATCAACTGATCAGAAACGGAATGTTGAAGAGTCAAATTTTTGAATTTAATAAATCCCTGTTCTTTATTCTATCAAGAATAGGAACCCATCTGTAAATACTGGAAAATAGTAGCTTCTTAACCCAACTTAGAGTAAAAGTGCCAGCTCTTATCATTAAAACAATTTGTCTCTTTTAACAATGAATAAACAGTGCTTTAAATCTCTATAAAATGTATTCATTTTAACAGTTTTCATTATTTATGGTTCTGAATTTAAAAATTTTTTAGTACTCTGAAGTTGATTGAACAGCATGTTAATTAAACCAGTTTGCTAACCAAAATTGATTAGCCAGTTATTGAAAAGCCACTGTAATAAGTAATCCAGGGTGTTTACTTTGAGAAATCAGATTATTGTCATTTATCAGGTAATGGTCATTGAGCTGTTGTTAGGGGCCTCTAACTACTAGAGTCTTCCTCGTGGGAAGAAGATGAGCAGCCAGGCTCTGAGGCTCTAACTACTTTTGTTGCTTGACAACATTCCTTCCATTTTGCTTATGAAGTATTCATGGTAGTTCCTGGTTACATAACAAAAATGGGAAAAACCTGCAATGTCTAACTGGTCATTTTTTTCTTTTTTTAGTTTATTTTGTTATAGAATGAAAGATTCTTTAAATTAATTCTATAGTGCTTTACAATTTTCAAAAGTTTCACACAGATGATTTCATATAACCCCATAATAACCCTTTTTTTCCCCTACCCCTATATTGCCCCTCCCCCTTCTGCCTCCCCACTGGTAACCACTCATTTTGTTCTCTGTATCTGTGAGTCAGCTTCTTTTTTTGTTATAGTCACTAATTTGTTGACTTTTTAGATTCCATATATAACAGATATCATACAGTGTTTGTATTTCTGTCTGACTTATTTTACTTAGTATAATGCCCTCCAAGTCCACCCAAGTTGCTATAAATGGCAACATTTCTTTCTTTTTTATGGCTGAGTAGTAGTCCATTGTATATACATATACCACATCTTCTTTATCCATTCATTTGTTGATAGCAATTGTAAATAGTGCTGCTAGGAACATTGGAGTACATGTATCTTTTTGAATTAGAGTTTTGGGGTTGTTTTTTTTTTTTTTTTTTTTTGGCTATGTACCTTGGAGTGAAATTCCTGGGTCATATGCTAGTTCTATTTTTAGTTTTTTGAGAAACCTCAACACTGTCAAACTGGTATTATTTTTAGTTTAGTTTTGTTTTGTTTTTGAGACACCTGATAGTTGAGATTAAAAATACAAATAATCCAACCTAGTGATTATTATATATATATATTTTTTAATTACACAGGTTTAGGATAAAATCATCTCCAAAACTTCAGATATTTCTAAAAATCCAACTATTTTTATTCCATAGCTATATGTTTATACTTTATCTAGTTTCATGAAATGCATTTGTATATATTACTAATGCTGTAACAATAAAATAAATTTTAAAATGCTGACGTCAAAATGTTCTTTCTGGTCAAATACTGATTTCATTCATTAACACTAAACTCTGTTCAGATCTATTTAAATTGTGGTCTTCTCCACTTTCTTTCAAAGATGTTGGAACCGTTCTTAAAGTAGTTTCAATTCCTAAGGAGACTTGGCATGATTTAGAAGAAGTTCTGCTGGAAGAAATGACAGTTTTTCGGGTGAGTGCTGCTTAATTTCAAGTGTCAACAAGTTCCCTTGTATGTCTTTCCCCCAGGACAGCTGCACAGCGAACTTGGTATGGACAAGCAGTCTAGCATAGCCTTCTAATTAGCTTGTCAATTAGAAAGCCAGACACTAGTCAAAATAAACCTTGAAACTTTCAATGCTAGTTAAATCACAAAATGTAAAGAAATATATCCTTGGCTCATATTTTGTTTTCTCAATGATAAATTATATGATTTACATTTTATATTGTTTATGTAAGTTACCTCAATGAACAAACCCTGTGTGCCTCCTACCCTCCAAATCCCCTCTTTCACACTTAATGGTATAACTGGGATGATAGGTAACTTCCATGAATGTCTTAAAGGAAATACATTCAGAATGATAACGGAATGAAGACATTTTAATAATTTTTTAGCTTATTTGTGAATTGTTTTATCATATTTTCCTAAAGAAATCATTTGTTAGCAAAAAAAAGTTTCTGAGGTTTTTATATCACTTGTGGAAAATCTGTTATGAATTCCTAGTCTACACAATTAAGAAGAGTACAGATAGTTGCCCTTTTGTCCTGAATCACTGATGGCCCAAGTAGGTTTATATAGGATTGGGGGTAGAGGCAGCAGTATATGGATTGAAGTGAGGGAGGAAAACTGAAGTAATGTAACATACACCACAGTGTTCTGTTGTTCCTTTTAGAAAGCCAGCTAGGGGGAAGAGTTTGAATTGAAGCACACCTTGATATAAATCATTTATGAAATATAACAGAGAAATAGATGCCTATCAAAGGTGTTATTTCAGTTTTTGATAAAAAAGAAGGCAAAAGTCTGAGACATTTATAACTGCAAAATAAACTGGAATTAGAAGAATTTCATGGACAGAAAATGAGAAAAAATTAGATCTAGTCTCACAATTTAAAATTATCTCATTTAGTCTCCAGAAATCTCAGATACTTTATCTATAACATGAAGTGGATGGATTAAAGTTTTCAGTTGATTAAATATTTTGATTGTAAGCAAAGTCTTCCCAAGACTTCTTTTAGCCCTATACTTGTAGACCAGTTTATTAACACAATAGAGCTCTTGCTCACTATTCAGTAATACTTTGAAGAGAAAATAAAGTAAAATATGGCAAGCTTTTAGTATATATATTGATTGAAGTAAAATTATGATTAGCTTTGAAACAGATAACTGGTACATCATGACACAGACATCTTGTAATAACTAAACAATGTTCTAATGGGAAGGGCTTAGGTTCTTCAGTCATAGCTACATGGCAGTTCTATTTGGAACACATACAGTCCCTCTGAGCTTCCCTAGCAGGAAAAATGATACCTACCTCGCAAAGAAGCTAGAAGAATTAGAGACAACTATATGTAGAACATCCGGGACAGTGTCAGCTCCTGTGCTCAGAATCTTATTGTCAATATAATTTTACTTGTTTTAGTTTGTCTACACTGAATATAAGCCACATTCTCAGGAGCCTTCTCTACTAATCCTTGGTTTAAGTCTTAAAATAACACAATCATCATAATTCTAGTATGATTTTTAAAATCAGGCACTTGGATCTTACTTTGTCTGGTATAGAATGATGACTAATCCCTATCTTTCACCAAGTCCCATTTCATTATTTACGCATTGATACTTTATCCTACAAATTCAAAAATACAGTTATGCAAATAGACTATGTCAGTAATACAGAGCCCATCTAGATTTAGCAAACAAATTATGGGCACTGAGGGGCAGATACATATATTGCTGTCTTGTGTCCATTGTTGTGTCTCCAGAGCCTGAAGTGTGTTTTCAACCTACATTTATTAAATGAATAAAGGAATCAGTATTTATGCAAAAATGAAAAATGAGAAATTAAAGAGTTTAAGGTCTTCCTTAGGGAGACTCCGCTTAAAGTGAGGTGCCAGAGTATGAGGAAGATAAACCGAGAACAGCAAAAAGTTATCCTGCTGATTATATCCCATATTATTCTAGTAGAAAAAAATTTTTACCAATTCTGTATTTTTGGAAATCTATATTACCACCACTGTTGCAAATGAAGTTACAGGAATACTAAAATATTGTTAACTTTAGAATTTCTTAACTATTTCCAGAATCTTTTACTTTTGAATTTGTCATGGTTCCTTTGCATATTCCCCTTCAGTTATAGTATATGATTATAACAAGTTCCATTTACTAATTCAACTGTAAACAAACATGTCTACCGTGGTCCTGGCACAATGCTGAGTTCTGGTGATTCAGAGATGAACACTATAAACATGGTCCCTGACCTTGTGTAGCTTAGAGACTCTTCCATATTATCCTTCATAGTTTCAAGTACTTAACTTATTATCTTTTAGTACAATTAAGTTTTATCTTGTAGAATTGTATCATTATGTCATGCCATTTAAAAAACTAAGGTTCTTTTTATCTATTATTTAATTATTTTCCAGGATTTTATGAATCAGAATATGTATAATTTTGCAGTAATACTGTATTCTAGCTAATTTTCATTCCCTACATCTCTGGGATTTTAAGTTTACGTTTCACATCTTATCTATGTTTTTTAATAGTAAATCAAATTTTAGTTTAAAAATATTACTTTAAGCTGATCTATTAAATGACTTTTAACAAAATCTTGGGAGGTTGGAAGCCAACCATCTTGCCAACACAAATATTTAATGTCTATTAGATTTTGTTAGTGTTTTGTAGTTTCCAGAGAAATACACAGCCAAATTACACCTATGATAACTATTGAATGACTTTTTTGTGGTTTTTTAAGATATCATGAGAGAGGTTCTTTATTCAGTTTTTAACAATTAGGTATAAATACGTAATATTGTGCTTTCATGGAAATGATTGTTTATGAGTTTATAATATTGTTAAAAGGTTGTTTGCAACATGGGACACATCTTCCAGAGATAAATGTTCCATTTTTCTCCCATATTCTGTGCTATGCATTGTTGTCATTATTATTTCTTTGGCACTCAAGTAGACAAAATGTATTTGGGCAGAGTTTAGAGAAATATTTTCTTTCAACATTCTATTCTATCAGGCAAAGTTCATACATACATTGTGGTCTAGCAAGTGGAATATTTCACTGTCAAACTTTGTTTAATTTTGCAGAAGAAGGGCAAAAAACACATTAAAGCAATTTCTATATACACTGAAACAAGCAGAGAAATGTTACAGTTTCTGTGTTTTTATTTGAGCCTTGCAAGTCATTCCATTTAACATAAAATAAAATTTGAAAGGGTTAACTTGAGCACTGTGGCAGTTTGACAAGGTAAATAGACAAGGAACAGATTTAGGGTCCTGGTGGTATCTGATAGTCTTGGATTTTAAAAAGAAAGACATTTAATGTCAACCAACCAGTTAATTTTAGCATAATATCATCTCCAGGAGACCATGTTCATTATGTGTCTTTGCTAGACTGAATAACCAAACCTCATATAAAATCCGGAATTAAAGCCAGTACTATGTCCATTGCCATCTTGAGGTTGGTTTTAGGAAAACACCCTGGCTAATCACAGAACATTCCAGTGGTTCCAGTTACATCTAAGATACTTTTTTTTCTGGGTGAAATCAAATCCCGATCCAGAGTATAGAAAGAAAAATGTTCCTCAGTAATAAAATTTCCATTTTAGAGTAAAATTTTTGTAGGTAACAAGATGTGAGATAAAATTGGCCTTGGTATAGGACTCTAGAAATGACTTTAAATAGCAATTATATATTCAAAATGGTATCAAAGTACTAAGACACAAACCTGATTCCAAATATTACTTGTAACCATAAATTTATGTTTGAATCTCATTTACTATGTGATTCCAAACAAGTTGGTTAAAGTCAGTTGAGCCTCCACTTCTTCATTTCATAAATTTTTTGTTTTTTTAAATGAAGATTACTGGTAAATTGTAGCTATTTTTAACTAGTTATACAAATGAAAATCTCATTTAAAATAAATGCTTGAAAATTCTACACCTATACCTTGTTAAAAAAATATTCAAAAGGTATGAAAACCAGACTTATGCTGATTTTTACTTTACTCACATCGAGATTTTTTTTTTCCAGTCCAAAGAGGGTTTTACTTTTGAGACAGTGGGGTGTTCAAGTCACAATGCATTTAGTACAGTGGGTTTTATTTATAGTCCTATTGACTGCAAAGGATTGCAAGGCAGTTACGTTGATAATGCATGCATTTTAAACCCAATTTATGCAATATTCCATGAACAGCTGAGCAAATAAATGAAAGAGTTTAATTTTCATTCAAATGTAAATCATAATTGATGCTTTCCAAAACCTAGTCTATTAACTCATTCTAAAGGAGCATCAGCATGCGTAGCATCCAAGGAGCTCTGTCAGATTCTCCTGGGATCAGCAGGTTGAAAAGCTCTGCAAGTGTGCAAGTTTAATAAGGACTAGATTAAAATATCTGAAAAAATTTTTTAGCAAATTAGAGTCATAGAAAATCTTGAAAAGATGCTAAGTTTTTAATTTCATTTTTACTTGAACTCCAATTAAATTTGCACTTGAAACCAGTTTCATGGAAATGCTTATGAAGCTACATCTGTTTTACATGAAAGTTATATTCACCACCAACTAGGGCTCAGAAAAAAATATAGCTTATTTAAATGGATGTCATCTTAATATATTGTCTATTAAAATTCAACCGCAGGCAGCATATAGCACATCCTATTCCAAACTGTTATTAATTTCCTGGTCTAAAAAATAAGTAAGTTTCTTTTAATTAAGAGCTTCTAGGATCTTAATTGAAGAACGTTAAAATTAAAATATGGCACAATGGAGTTTCTTGTGTATTGGGGTTTGTTTTGTTTTACAATTTATGTATGAAGTGATCATTTCCATCTACCTTACAGACATTTAATTTTTTGTATTGTCAATGAATGTGAAATGTCTGAAAATTCACCAGCTTCACTTTTATATAGTTTCACTGAAGTTTTTAAAAGAACTGAGACATAGCTAACTTTCATTTTAATTATACTAGCTGTTGATTCTCTAAGAAGTACTTTCCTTGTACCTTGGCTCTAAAATTTATTTCATGAAAGTCAATATGAAGTTAGCTGCTTACATAACCACATAACCATTTTTCCTGTGAAACTCTTGGAATGGAAGAAGCTGCTATGGAATATTTTCCTAACTCTTTTAAATTCTTTGTTTGGGTTCACTGATTCCAATATTATATAAACCTAAGTACAATAGTCAATTTTGTCTTTTAAAACTAAAAATCTATGATGAATTGGCCCCTTGATTTTTGTGATTTGATGCTACTAAATTCCAAAGATCTTATTTCTGTATAGAGAAAATTGGTAGATATTTCTTTCATCATAGTTGTCTTTATGATTGACAGTTCCTATAGAAAATTATTTTTAATATCGTTAAACTCTGAAAATGGGAAATTATGGGAAATCCCTAACTTATCCCATCAAATTAATTTACATTCTAAATCATTTGTCTCATTTGTGTCTCAGGCAGGTTGTCTTAAATTTGTTAACAAAATTCTGTGCTCAGCTTAGATGTCAGGGTTCAAAGTGGAAATTTGCAATTCTGCAGTACTCAGCGGGTAATTAAAGCCACAAGAGTGGATAAGCCCACCAGGAACATAATGTGGCATCCAAAGAAGAGTAGAAAGGAGTCAGCAAGGCAAGGCAAATATATGAGGAATGGCTGGAGATAGAAAAGACTGAAAAAGGCTAAGAATAGTCAATAAAGAGTTTCAAGGCATAATGAAATCTAAAGGAAGAAGCAGTCAAGAAGAAATGAGTGCTCAGTAGTGCCATATCAAACAAGAAGTCCAGCAATAATAATAGACTGAAAGCTTCCATTCAGCATCAGTGATTTCTCTTGCTGAGAATCGTAGGCCACCTCTCTAGAGTAAGGGCTAGACTCAGTGGGCTGAGGGATGAATGGCACTGAATGGGACATGAAGAAGTAAAGATGGTGAGTATAGAATATTCAGATTATTTTCAAAGAAATTACAGCTAAGTTTAAAGGATTAAGGAAAAACTTCTTTTAAAGGATGGCCTTCTTTATCTCATATACAAATTCAGTTGAAGGAACAGAGTATAATGGGGAGAGCAAAAGAGATATGAGAGAAAGGGGAAAATTGGTAGGGAATTCATTTATTCATTCATTCACTCATTCATTATTTAACAAATATTTATTGACAACTTGTAAATTACACTTAACCTTTGAACAACTTGGGGGTTAGATGCACCAACCCTCCAGGCAGGGGAAAATCTGAGTATAACTTTACAGTTGGCCCTCCATATCTGTGCTTTTGCATCCATGGATTCATCCAGCGCTGATGGTGTAATACTATAGTATTTACAATTGAAAAAAAATCCACGTCTAATTGGACCCACAAAGTTCAAACCCCTTTTCTTCAAGGGTCAACTGTAGGAGCAACAATCCCAGGTATGTGGCAGTGCACGAAACAGCCCAAAATCCCGGGCCTAAATAAGTGTGTCGGGTGGTAAGGGGGTGGGGAGGGCTGGGGCCAGGGGAAGATAAACAAGAAAACATATGAGAGATTGGTTCACAATGACGGAGTAGAAGGGTGTGCTCTCATTCCCTCTTGCAAGAACACCAGAATCACAACTAACTGCTGAACAATCATCGACAAGAAGACACTGGAACTCACCAAAAAAGATACCCCACATCCAAAGACAAAGGAGAAGCCACAGTGAGATAGTAGGAGGGGTGCAATCACAATAAAATCAAATCCCATAACAGCTGGGTGGGTGACTCACAAACTGGAGAACACTTATACCACAGAAGTCCACCCAAAGGAGTGAAGGTTCTGAGCCCCAAGTCAGGCTTCCCAACCTGGGGATCCGGCAATGGGAGGAGGAATTCCTAGAGAATCAGACTTTGAAGTCAAGTGGGATTTCATTGCAGGACTGTGACAGGACTGGGGGAAACAGAGACTCCACTCTTGGAGGGCACACACAAAGTAGTGTGCGCATCGGGACCCAGGGGAAGGAGCAGTGACCCCACAGGAGACTGAACCAGACCTACCTGCTAGTGTTGGAAGGTCTCCTGCAGAGGTGGGGGGCGGCTGTGGCTCACCGTGGGGACAAGGACACTGGCAGCAGAAGTTCTGGGTAGTACTCCTTGGCATGAGCCCTCCCAGAGTCTGCCATTAGCCCCACCAAAGAGCCCGGGTAGGCTCCAGTGTTGGGTCGCCTCAGGCCAAACAACCAACAGGGAGGGAACTCAGCCCCACCCATCAGCAGCCAAGCAGATTAAAGTTTTACTGAGCTCTGCCCACCAAAGCAACAGCCAGCTCTACCCACCACCAGTCCCTCCCATCAGGAAACTTGCACAAGCCTCTTAGATAGCCTCATGAACCAGAGGGCAGACAGCAGAAGCAAGAAGAAACTACAGTCCTGCAGCCTGTGGAACAAAAACCACATTCACAGAAAGATAAACAAGATGAAAAGGCAGAGGGCTATGTACCAGATGAAGGAACAAGATAAAACCCCAGAAAAACAACTAAATGAAGTGGAGATAGGCAACCTTCCAGAAAAAGAATTCAGAATAGTGATAGTGAAGATGATCCAGTTCCTTGGAAAAAGAATGGAGGCAAAGATTGAGAAGATGCAAGAAATGTTTGACACAGATCTAGAAGAATTAAAGAACAGCAAACAGAGGTGAACAATGTAATAACTGAAATGAAAACTACACTAGAAGGAATCAATAGCAGAACAACTGAGGCAGAAGAATGGGTAAGTGACCTGGAAGACAGAATGATGGAATTCACTGCTGTGCAACAGAATAAAGAAAAAAGAATGAAAAGAAATGAAAACAGCCTAAGAGACCTCTGAGACAACATTAAACGCAACAACATTCACATTATAGGGATCCCAGAAGGAGGAGAGAGAGAGAAAGGACCCGAGAAATATTTGAAGAGATTATAGTCGAAAACTTCCCTAACATGGGAAAGGAAATAGCCACCCAAGTTCAGGAAGCGCAGAGAGTCCCATACAGGATAAACCCAAGGAGAAACACACTGAGACACGTAGTAATCAAATTGGCAAAATTTAAAGACAAAGAAAAATTATTAAAAGCAGCAAGGGAAGAACGACAAATAACATACAAGGGAACTCCCATAAGGTTAACAGCTCATTTCTCAGCAGAAACTCTACAAGCCAGAAGGGAGTGGCATGATATACTTAAAGTGATGAAAGGGAAGACCCTACAACCAAGATCACTCTACCCGGCAAGGATCTCATTCAGATTCGATGGAGAAATCAAAAGCTTTAGAGAAAAGCAAAAACGAAGAGAATTCAGCACCACCAAACCAGCTCTACAACAAATGCTAAAGGAACTTCTTTAAGTGGGAAACACAAGAGAAGAAAAAGATGCACAGAAACAAACCCAAAATAATTAAGAAAATGGTAATAGGAACATCATATAGATAATTACCTAAAACGTGAATGGATTAAATGCTCCAACCAAAAGACACAGGCTTGCTGAATGGATACAAAAATGAGACCCATCTATATGCTGTCTACAAGAGACCCACTTCAGACCTAGGGACACATTCAGACTGAAAGTGAGGGGATGGAAAAAGATATTCCATGCAAATGGAACTCAATAAAAGCAGGAGTAGCAATACTCATATCAGATAAAATAGACTTTAAAATAATGTTACAAGAGACAAGGAAGGACACTACATAGTGATCAAGGGATCAATCCAAGAAGAAGATATAACAATATAAATGTATATGCACCCAACATAGGAGTACCTCAATACATAAGGCAACTGTTGAGACCTATAAGAGAGGAAATCGACAGTAACACAATAATAGTGGGGACTTTAACACCTCACACCAATGGACAGATCATCCAAAATGAAAATAAATAAGGAAACAGAAGCTTTAAATAACACAATAGACCAGATAGATTTAATTGATATTTATAGGACATTCCATCCAAAAACAGCAGGTTACACTTTCTCCTCAAGTGCACATGGAATATTCTCCAGGATAGATCACATCTTGGGTGACAAATCAAGCCACAGTAAATTTAAGAAAACTGAAATCATATCAAGCATCTTTTCTGACCACAACACTATGAGAGTAGAAATCAATTACAGGGGAAAAAACGTAAAAAACACAAACACATGGAGGCTAAACAGTGCATTACTAAGTAACCAAGAGATCACTGAAGACATCAAAGAGGAAATCAAAAAATACCTAGAGACAAATGACAGTGAAAACACGACGATCCAAAACCTATGGGATGCAGCAAAAGCAGTTCTAAGAGGGACGTTTATAGGTATACAAGCCTACCTAAAGAAACAAGAAATATCTCAAACAATCTAACCTTACACCTAAAGGAACTAGAGAAAGAAGAACAAACAAAACTCAAAGTTAGCAGAAGGAAAGAAATCATAAAGATCAGAGCAGAAATAAATGGCATAGAAACAAAGAAAACAAAAGCAAGGTTCAGTAAAACAAAGCTGGTTCTTTAAGAAGATAAACAAAATTGATAAACCATTAGTCAGACTCATCAAGAAAAAGAGGGAGAGGATTCAAATCAGTAAAATTAGAAATGAAAAAGAAGTTACAACAGACATGGCAGAAATACAAAGCATCCTAAGAGACTACTACAAGCAACTCTATGCCAATAAAATGGACAACCTGGAAGAAATGGACAAATTCTTAAAAAGGTATAACCTTCCAAGACTGAACCAGGAAGAAATAGAAAATATGAACAGACCAATCACAATTAATGAAATTGAAACTCTGATTAAAAATCTTCCAACAAAGTCCAGGACCAGATGGCTTCACAGGTGAATTCTTTTAAACATTTACAGAAGAGCTAACACCCATCCTTCTCAAACTCTTCCAAAAAATTGCACAGGAAGGAATACTCCCAAATTCATTCTATGAGGCCACCATCACCCTGATACCAAAACCAAAGATACTACAAAAAAGAAAATTACAAACCAATATCATTCATGAATATAGATGCAGAAATCCTCAACAAAATACTAGCAAACAGAATCCAACAACACATTAAAAGGATCATACACCATGATCAAGTGGGATTTATCCCAGGGATGCAAGCATTCCTCAGTATACGCAAATCAATCAATGTGATACACCATATTAACAAACTGAAGAATAAAAACCATACAATCATCTCAATAGATGCAGAAAAAGCTTTTGACAAAATTCAATACCCATTTATGATAAAAACTCTCCAGAAAGTGGGCATAGAGGGAAACTACCTCAACGTAATAAAGGCCATATACAACAAACCCACAGCAAACATCATTCTCAATGGTGGAAAACTGAAATTATTTCCTCAAAGATCAGGAAGAAGACAAGGATGTCCACTCTCACCACTATTATTCAACATAGTTTTGGAAGTCCTAGACACGGCAATCAGAGAAGAAAAATAAATAAAAGGAATACAAGTTGGAAAAGAAGTAAAACTGTCACTGTTTGCAGATGTCGTGATACTATACATAGAGAATGCTAAAGATGCCACAAGAAAACTACTAGAGCTAATCAATGAATTTGGTAAAGTTGCAGGATACAAAATTAATGCACAGAAATCTCTTGCATTCCTATACGCTAATGATGAAAAATCTGAAAGAGAAATTAAGGAAACACTCCCATTTACCATTGCAACAAAAAGAATAATATACCTACGAATAAGCTTACCTAAGGAGACAAAAGACCTGTATGCAGAAAACTGTAAGACACTGATGAAAGAAGTTAAAGATGATACCAACAGATGGAGAGATATACCATGTTCTTGGATTGGAAGAATCAATATTGTGAAAATGACTATACTACCCAAAGCTATCTACAGATTCAATGCAATCCCTATCAAATTACCAATTGCATTTTTTACAGAACTAGAACAAAAAATCTGAAAATTTGTATGGAGACACAAAAGACCCCAAATAGCCAAAGCAGTCTTGAGGGAAAAAAATGGAGCTGGAGGAATCAGACTCCCTGACTTCAAACTATACTACAAAGCTACAGTAATCAAGACAACATGGTAGTAGCACAGAAACAGAAATATAGATCAATGAACAGGATAGAAAGCCCAGAGATAAACCCACGCATCTATGGTCAACTAATCTATGACAAAGGAGGCAGCGATATACAATGGAGAAAAGACAGTCTCTTCAATAAGTGGTGCTGGGAAAACTGGACAGCTACATGTAAAAGAATGAAATTAGAACACTCCCTAACAGCATACAGAAAAATAAACTCAAGATGGATTAGAGACCTAAATGTAAGACCGGACACTATAAAACTGTTAGAGGAAAATATAGGACGAACACTGTTTGACATAAAGCACAGCAAGATCTTTTTTGACCCACCTACTAGAGTAATGGAAATAAAAGAAAAATAAACAAATGGACCTAATGAAACTTAAAAGCTTTTTCACAGCAAAGGAAACTATAAACAAGATGAAAAGACAACTCTCAGGATGGGAGAAAATATTTGCAAATGAATAAACAGACAAAGGATTAATCTCCAAAGTATATAAACAGCTCATGCAGCTCAATAACAAAAAAACAAACAACCCAATCCAAAAATGGGCAGAAGACCTAAAGAGACATTTCTCCAAAGAAGACATACAGATTGCCAAGAGGCACATGAAAAGCTGCTCAACATCACTAATTATTAGAGAAATGCAAATCAAAACTACAGTGAGGTATCACTTCACACTAGTTAGAATGGGCATCATCAGAAAATCTACAAACAACAAATGCTGGAGAGGGTGTGGAGAAAAGGGAATCCTCCTGCACTATTGGTGGGAATGTAAATTGATACAGCCACTATGGAGAACAGCATGGAGGTTCCTTAAAAAACTAAAAATAGAATTACCATATGACCCAGCAATCCCACTACTGGGCATATACCCAGAGAAAACCGTAATTCAAAAAGACACATGCACCCCAGTGTTCATTGCAGCACTATTTACAATAGCCAGGTCATGGAAGACACCTAAATGCCCATCGACAGACGAATGGATAAAGAAGAGGTGGTACATATATACAATGGAATATTACTCAGCCATGAAAAGGAATGAAATTGGGTCATTTGTAGAGACGTGGATGAATCTAGAGACTGTCATACAGAGTGAAGTAAGTCAGAAGGAGAAAAACAAATATTGTATATTAATGCATATATGTGGAACCTAGAAAAATGGTATAGATGAACGGGTTTGCAAGGCAGAAATTGAGACACAGATGTAGAGAACAAACATATGGACACCAAGGGGGGAAAGCGGTGGGGGGTGGGGGGGGTGGTGTGATGAATTGGGCGATTGGGATTGACACGTATACACTGATGTGTATAAAATGGATGACTAATAACCTGCTGTATAAAAAAATAAAATTCATAAATTAAAAAAAAAAAACGTGTGATGCCTCTGCTGCTGTCCTCATATTCTGTCAACCTCACCTCTAATTCCCACTGTGTGTCTTTCACTTTTTGCCCCAGCACTTCCCTGACAGGCAAGAGGGCAAGCAAGAGTCACAACTGAGGGTGTGGGAGATTTAACAACCCTGGGGGCATCCAAAGAGTAATGGAATATTTCCATATTTATATATATATACAACTTTTCTTGGCACAAGCCTTAGAGGATAGTTTTGAGAGTCATTGTCTACTATCCTCAGATTTTGTCTCAGTGGTGACTTACATGACCTACTTTTTATTGACTTTTCCTCCCTCCTCTCAATCCTTAGTTCCTTACTCCTCCTCCCTACCTTCAGATAAGAGCTTTGAGGTATAGGAGGAAACTCACCTCCTATACCTATATGACTCAAGATAAATGTCATATATAAATCATATATATACATAGATGTCATATATATGTATTTCTAGATAGTGATAAGCACTCAAGAGAAAAACTAAAGGAAAGGATATGGGAGTGTGTGTGTGTGTGCACATGTGTTGAGTGTGTATGTTGTGCATGTGAAAGAGAGGAGAGATTTGAATAAACACTATGTGATGAGCACATTTGTAAAGTTATTTCATATTTATTCATTCATTTAATCGTCTCAGCAATCCTATGAGGAAGGTACCATTGTACTCATTTTTCAGATGAGAAAACTAAATTAGAAAGAGATTCTATACCACACCTAATACCACACTTCTGGCCAAGTTTGTGTTACTACTATTTGAACCCATACATTTGACCCCAGAGTGTAACTCCTTACCCTTTCTTCAGGGCTTAACTTCAGTCACCTACACAGAGGGACCTTTTAGGATTTTGTTCTTCCCACCTAAGCCTCTTTGTTATCAGCTGTCTCTGAAACCCCCCAGCCATCTCTTCTTAGAGTTGTGTTTGTCATTGATGAGACATAGGATGGAGCACAGTTAAATGAAAGTGAATCTAAGAGTATAAGCGAATGCATTCAGGTGACTAGCCTTTTGATGGTCTAAGTTCATCAAAGAACAGCCTTTATTTATGCAACCTACATATGTTTATGATAAGCTTTAGCAGAACACTTTATCAAAGTGTATGTGATTATTACTTCCCTAGTCATGACTGCTCTAGATTAGCCTGTTGATAGAAATTAAAGAGATTATGTTCTCCAGCAGAGACCTGAAGTGTAGGCCTTTGCATCTTAGTCATTTTAATAATAAAGAAATAATCTCATCCCAACTGAGCTCTCACAGTTCTTGACAGCTGGAAACCAGCCTAGTACTCTCAGCTCATCCTTGGCGCTATTAGGAGCTGGCCTGGCAGTCTCACCTATGCCATGGTGGTGTTCTCCAGTTGAGCATACAAATTTTCACAGATCCCCAACATCAGATGGGGCCATTCTCAGACCATTATGAATCAAAAAAAAAAAACAAGACCATTCTGTAATCATGTCTGAATATCTGAACACAGAAAAGAATGTAAACGTTGTCCAAACCATAAAACTGACCAAATATCTCCCTACCCTGCCCTAGTGAGTGATTGTTACTTTACCTATCACTACTTTAGCTTCACTCTGTTTTTCCCTCCTAAATAAGACTTATGAAGATACCTAATCATAGAATTACTTCTGCTTTTTGACAGCATCCAATGCAAAGCAAAGCCTTACTTCCTGGAACCCTTCCTTAAATCACCTAACACAAGCCCAAAACATATAAGTCCTTTCCATCCCTCTCTTACTGAGCTTCCCATGCACAGTGGGCAATAAAGCCAACCTGATTCATGGGTATGTTTCTAATGGTCGTTAACTGGGGGATGCACTTATTGTCTGCTCCATACATACAACACTTGTCTATGCAATTCCTTTTACATGTCTTATTTCCCAATTATAGTGCTTCTTACAGGCACTGAAGTTATCTTTCTGAAAATTTATGTTGGTATTCTATGACTTTTCTAATAGACTAAACAATTCACATTTTGTTTTTCTTCTTTAGGAACCAACTGCTATTTCAGCAATGGAGCTTTCCACTAAGCAGGTACTATCATTATATATTACAGTATATACAATATTCTATATTTTGTTAATTTTATGTTTCAAATAGATAAATATGTTCCATCAGATTTTATGGATTTATTAACAGTTGTTCAAAAAAACAAGACAAAAAATTCTTACAATAACTAGTAGGAAACTAAAGATAATTTTCATTGCCCTCATGCTTTTGACCAGTCTCATATATGTCCTATAAATATATTTCTTAGATCACTATTTGTTGTAAATTTTCATTTATAGCATTTCTTTTTTGGTCATTATAATATAATTTACTCAGTAATTATTTTCATCTATCTATCCTTTAAAATAACATTGGTGAATATTTCAGAATATAAATAAATTTATAATTTAATTTGTATGTATAAACAAAATACATTATATAGGCTAATAAAATTATGCACTGGACTATGTGTTTTTGGAGGATTTTTACTTAAAAGTTAATCTTACTTTTTCAGTAGTATTGTGTGCTAGAGAAAACATTTAGTTTGGCTAAATATAAAAGGGAAGCAGCAAAATGGTCTCTGCCAAATGATGTTATTAAACTCCATGAATTCAAAGGTTAAGGGCAGCGTGTTAATAGTCTTTTCATTCACGTTGAATGAATGCTTTGGCAAGACTCTTAAGAAACACAAATGACTTCTAAACGCTAAATGATATGGGCAAAACAAATATAATTTTAACTTCTAATGAATTACCTTTTCAACATAAATGTTACCTAGCCTTTCTATCCAGTATATCAAAGGTAACTAAAAAGAAAAAAATGGCTTGGATCCTGAGTTGAAATTAATTATTAAATAACCTAGAAGAAAAAGCCAGGAAGGAGTAGGGAGCCCTTTACTCACTGTAAACTTACATACAAGTTTTGTATGAAAACTTAGATACAAAATTATTGAATCTGAGAATGATTTGGTGAATCTTATTTCTTAACTGTTTACATGTTTTATCTCTGACCATGCATTATTCCTCATACAGGATGCTAAAATACTGTGCCACTAAAACTCAGTATATATCCTTTACACACATTCATATCAAAATAGATTGATAATCTCCAAGTTATTTAGAGAAATCCAGAGTGCAGATATTATTGACCTGATACTGTCATCTTACACTTCATAAGTGTGTGTTCACCTGTTCTTGTAATCTAAAAATTGTCAAATGTTGGCAAAGAAATCTGGGGATTTCCAGGATAGTAGCTAGACCAGGATATTCTTTCCTGTAATGATTTTTTAAATTATTTATTTATTTTCTGCTAGACTTCTTTGTCAACATTAATTACATTGCATCTAGTTTTGTAAAATATTTCTTTCTGTTTTAACATGTTTAAACCTACCTTAAGAATTGCCTATTAAATGCAACACATTTCACCAAAAAACAAACACAAACAATTTATCAACCTAAAATACTGTGTTAGAAGAAAGTGTCCCTAGCCTTCATTTTCCATTACTGGAAAATTTTCACAACATCAGATGGAGTTTGATTTCCATTCAGATGTGACTGGAGTTTGATTTCATTCAGATGTGACTCAATTTCATTTATGCTCATGGAAATTTTAAAAGTGAGGCAGTAGTTTCAAGAGGGACAAGCCGTGTTGCAACTAATTTTCTGGGTAAACGGACTCATCCCCTGCTTATGAACCACAACTTGTTAAGGAGGTTAGTGAGAAAGCCTGTGGTGATGTTAAATTGGGCAGAAAAAGCACATCAGGTTATTTGCTGGTGACTGGCTTATGCTCAATGGTGCCTGCAAGCGTCCCCCATATTTCATTTAAATAGCATAATTCATTGTGAAAATCATTAATAGTACTGCAGAATAATCGTGAAGTATAAACTACATTGAATTGTATTTAATTTGGGACATTTTATCACTCTTTAGGTTTTCATTACAATGATTTCAGTTGCCATATTTTTGGTTTCATATTCTTCTCATGTATTATTTCTCTGATTTTCTCCTAAAGGGATCTGACAGATTTAAATATTATCATTTGGATAACAACTCCTTTACTACTCAATGCCATATTCTTACAGAAATCTATAAGTATGAATTTCATTCATGCTTCTTAAAAGTTATTGGCCAAACATAGAAATCTTTTTCTTAGGTATAACCAACTTGGTCAGTAGCTTTTTAAATAGTTATGACCACAGTATATGGTTTGGCATGTCTGTATTCACCAATGCCAACCATGCTTCTAGATACTGCTACCCCATTTTAACTAATTTAATTGTTGTTTAAACATTATGTTTGTTTCATTTTTTATCATATTGAGATTGCTTGCCTTCAATACAGTCTAAGTTTTTTTTTTTTAAAGGTGCTTTTGGAAGAGAGAAAGAATAGGAGGGAAAAAAAAGAATAAAGAATTTCTTTCCATTAGTTAAGTTCCCTGTTAATATTTTTCAAATTATGATGAACTGTTATCACATGCAGGTTCTGTAGATGCTTTAAGAGGGGTACAAATCAATAAAATTTTCTCTCAACCAGAAAACTTAATAATACTTTATCTTTTCCTCCCAGAGACTTTAACTACCATTTCTTAATTTGCCATGGTTTGTAGCATCTTTCAATATAATAATAGAAGGTGAATATAGTAAGAAGTTGATTTTCTGTAATATATTCCATATTCTATACACTATATATTCTATATACTATACTATACTATGTTCATGTACTATAAATATTCTTCACTTACTGAAATGGAATAAGCAATCAGTATATGTGCCTCCATAATAATTTAGTTTTTATTGTATTATTTCTTCCCCCTTTTTTTCCCTTTCTTATATTAAGATATAAGTAAGTTGGTTAGCTTTCAGCATATAATTATTTTCTAAAAGTACTCCTTATACCCTCAATAATTTCATAGATTCTAATAGTTACTTATATCTTCATTTAAACATATCTATTTACATATGTAGTCCCACCTTTGAGAGCCTTTTGGAAATGCAATTTTAATTATATCCATTGCTGACTGTTAGACAATTTGTTATAGTAAAAGAGCACACCATGGTTCAGAGACTGGCTTTTCTGTAACTTACTTTCATTTGTGGAGAAATTAAAATACACTTTTGAGGTCTTTTCCATATGTACTGTCATGTTTCAGTATTTTCACAACTTTTATTTAATGTTTTATTATAATTATTCAATCATCTAGAGCAAGAAAGGGAGCTATGACACCAATTACAGTAAAATGTAGAAAAATCACAAAACAGTCTTGTTTGTATTTCATTTTGTGTTTACATAAATTTGCAACTGGTATGCTACATTGGTTCAACTTTGTTAAAGATATTTTTTAACTTGTATTGAAATCCTGATGTAGTTTCTGTTAGAAAGCTTTCCCCCCCCCCCAATTCTGGCTCCTTTGATAATTTCAAATTGACTGAGGACAGTGGCAGCATAGACGTTTTATCTAGATGCATACTTTAAAGATCTAGTTAAACATGCTCATTTTATCAATAAGGAAGTTAAGTCTTAGAAAAATTATGTGAAAGGCCCAAGATCACAAGAGAGTTAATGTCAGGCAAGACCTTGGATCCAGGTATGTTGATGCCCAATACCCCACTTTTTCCCACAACACCTGAGTTTTTTGTTCAAGTCCACGGCACCAGCCAGAGTGTAATTGATTCCCCTATCTGATGATCTTTCGAATGAGAAGTAATTGAGTACTTTTGTTTAAAGTAATCTTCCTGGAGGTAGTGCAAAGGCAAGACATTTAGCGTTGAGCAAAACTTCTTACCAATGCGAGTGCCAAAACTTCACCCTTTCCCTTCTTATAGGAGGGCAGACTGCATTACAGGCAATGCAGTAGGGCACCCAAGAGTCAAAAGCAAAAGATCCCTGCCTCAAGACCAATCAGAATACATGGCAATGTAGATAATCTGATTAATCAAAATTATAAACAGTAGAAGTTAAAAAAGCAACCTAAGAGCAAAAACTGAAGGTTTGAACTTTACATTGCTCAGTGTCTTACTGTCTGTTTAAAATTTTTTATTTTTATGAGATTTAATTGACATATAACTATTGCTGTCTTCCTTTATCTTCCCTTGGTTTTACACTTATAAAATATACCTGTTTCAGTCAAATTTTTGGTTTTGATCTTGCTCTATTTTAAATGGTCACATTTCCTGCCAGGCCTTTGAAGAAACTACCAATAATGGAATGTTTTTAAACCCACAAATATAAACGTATTTTTGCTAAGCTAGAACCTTTTTTTTTTTATTTTTAAGAAAAAAAGAGATTTGAAAAACAAGGTAGTTTTTGTCATAACAGTAAACTCTTTCCACAGCAACAACTATATATTGGCTCTACTGTGGGAGTCACACAGCTCCCTTTACACAGATGTGATATTTACGGGAAAGCCTGTGCAGAGTGCTGCCTCGCCCGAGACCCTTACTGTGCCTGGGATGGCTCTTCATGCTCTCGCTATTTTCCTACTGCAAAGAGGTAGGAGGAATATTAGAAATAAACACAGTGTTTCATATTTATCTTATCTGATTCCATTTTTGGAACAACTTCTTCATATAAATACATCATCTTTTCTCTGATGAATAAAATGAGGTGTTATACTTCAGGGAACTCTTAGACACGTCCTAAACGTTGTACACAAACTTGGTTTACTTTTGTTTTAAAAAACAAAAACACTTTCTTAATTTGACAAAATAGTCGTTTCAACGTATTCTCTACTACTCCCTTAAGGCTTCCTTTCCCCCTTGATATTCACCAGTATTTAAGAAACAAGCAATAATAGGTGAAGTAATATACAGTACTTGTTAATATAAACCTGAAGATGAACAGTATGCACATGAACATATTGAAACATTTAATAGAAATTAACATTATTAAGCCAATGCATTATAGGAGCAGTAAAATTTGTTTTGTTTTTTTATCTTAGCTAATGTTTTACAAGAAGGTAAGAACGTGGCTTTTTTCATTGCTAACGAGATGTGTTCTACCACATTTGGATCATTTTAAAGGTTTTGGAAAAATATTAGGGAAAAGAAATAACCCTAATATCTACTTAAATATTTTAATTACACACTAGATAATATTGACTGTAGTGTTAAATCATCTACAACTTAAATCTTTCATATAGTCAGTCTATATGGATTAAAACACAGTTACCTTGTTAATAATAATATTAAATATAAATGTAGTATTAGCTTATTCCATTTAATAAATATGCAATTTTCTTAAGCCTTCAATATTCAGAATTTAGACAACATGTTAGTATTACTTTCATATACCTATTGACTTTGTTGGAAGTTTAAATTTAAAACAAGAACTTAGTGTGGAGATAATGTGTTATTGATCAAAGAAACCATGGATAATTTAATAAATAGGAATATGCTGTTTTCACAGCAATAAAATTAAATTAATTAAGAATAAGGTTTTATGCTTCTTATAATCAGTTAGCTCTAAAGGGCTTTTAATGTTGCTTGAAAGTGTGGAATTCATGTTTGAACTAAAAATGGGTATTATTTCCTTTCCATGTGAAAATGTATATATAACATTGCCTAATTTAGTAATAATCCATTTGAACTTTAAGCTTTTCTTAATGAGAAAGAAGATAAAAATAAGATCATAACTACATCTATAATAAGTTAAAAAGCTGGATGTTATTATACATTTGAAATGTGTTTATTGCATACCTAGAATCCAAGATTGAAGGAATTATCATTAACACATTTTTGTTGTGCCTTGCAGATTTTACTTAATCCAATTTCATGTGTCTTTGAAAAGGATGTTTAGAGGCCTCACAATTTATATATTCTTTGTGATGGCATTTTTCAAAAGCTTCAATGGCAGTAAAAAATGCCTTCCCAAATGCTTTGTGGTTCGTGTTTCACAAGTTCCCTTGTGGGCTCAATTTTGAAATGTGCAACATCTGTTTGATAGTCTCACCAATTCTACAAATAGAAATCTATAAATACCTGGGACTTCTAAATTTATGAATACAGTAACAAATTCCATGTTTGCAATTCTCAGTGGCCTTTGTGAGAGCTCTTTTCAAGGATGGTAACTAACTGTGCAGCAAGACAATACCCATTAAAATAGATGCAGAAAACAGATGGGCAAGTGTCCCCAGTCTTTTCGAGTCAGTCACACAGAGCCAATCTCCAGTTTTAGCCTTCTACTCCAACTACACATCTAGTTGGCACCACAACGGCTGGAGCCAACCTCCTTCCTCCCAGTCAACCAGTAGCCAAGTGTAGAGAGAGGACTCCCAGAATGCACTGTAAGTAACATGATCTGAGCAGTAGAATGCAGGAGAAATTAATTTCGAGTTTTATAGCAAATTTAGCTTTTCTTTTAGAGGTAAGTTCGTCTTCTCTCTCACCTTCCTCTGATAAAAGGAGGAGCCTTGCTCCACGGTATTTGTTGTTGTTTTTGTCCTTTTATTCACTTCGCGGGTAAATTGGTTTGCAATCATAACCATGTAATCATAAAAGAAATGTTTTATAAAAAAAAGTTGATATAGCAACCAAAAAGAAAAATTAAAGACTAACTTACAAATAGAATTCATAGTCTTAATACTATAATTTAACAACAGTCTATTTAAGGAATTATGTGTAAGTATTAAGAGAAAGAGAACATTCATGTGAGTTTTAATTTTCAAGCTTACTCCCTCATTAGAGATTAGGAAAAAAAGTTTAATTCTATTCATTGAATAAATGGGTTGCTCTTCTGTATTTTGTGCTTTTTCCTCAGAATTTAAGATATTAAGAATTTTAGATTTTCTAGATGTTAGATTCTTACTGACATTCAGTAGCAAAAAGAAACCATGAATTTTCTGTTATCAATACTTTGCAAGACTTTTTGTGCATTGTTAGTACATTTATATACTATTTTCCATTTTGATCATCTTTCAGACTGCTCTTATAGGTATAATGAGCTGCTTTTAAAAAATCTTTTAGGCAGATGTAGATGCATCTCTTCTGATAAACTCCCAGGGTCTTTGATTTTGACTCTTCTCAATTCTTATGACAAATTCTCAAGAGGGAATAGAGATACAGTAATATTTTTAAAATATAATTGTTTTAGACGCACAAGACGACAAGATATAAGAAATGGCGATCCGCTGACTCACTGTTCAGACTTACAACACCATGGTAAGTTATAGCATTTTTAATCTTTCAACTTGCTAACACCAGGGTAAAACCATAAGCAATAATGCATATCCACACACATGCATGCAAGTTATACACCTCTGCCAGAATACTTAGAGAAGTGCAACTGAAGAGAAAGAAAATCTTGTAGAAAGAAAATTCCAATGAACACAAAGCACTGAATTATGTTTTATTATTGTAGGTATGATAAATTCAGGATGTTAGACCCTTACGAGACTTAACGCTCAATTTTCTCATGTAAACCAAAAGAAGTCAAGTTTAAGTACATGCTTTTGTATGTAGTAGCAACCTGAGAGTAGTAGGCAACAATTATATTCATTTAAATATATCAAAGAAGAAAGTGTAGTCTTAAAATAAGCCATGCAAATTACTCATTAATACGCTCATAATATAGACCCAGTATATTATTACTGGGTATCCTACTCAAATAGAAGATAGTTTGGATGTCTTCACTCTGTACTAGGATAGTCCCTTGAACTGGGGCTTTTGGGCCAAGTTCATTTTATGCTTCCTAAAAGATGTCAAGGTCTATGTCAAGTTGCTTATTTAATGATGAAATATCAACCAATCTTCATTTAAAACGCATTAAAATTGTAGTATAGCTCATCCCTCCCCACCCCCACTTCAACCCTTTACAAAAACAATAATTAGGCTATGCTTCCCCCTGCTGGGAAAACTCAGCAGTGACATCACTGCTAACGAACAGCTCAGTTAAAAATGGCTAAAATATCAAATGTAAACATTTTACATGTAATTGAATGTAATTATCCTGTTAACTTTTTTGGTGCGTTTTACATTAATCTTAAAAGAAGGTATACTATTTTTTATCATTTACTTGGATTTGATTTACTAATTCTGTGTGGAGAACATTCATGGTTCATGAATGTTAAGAAAGAAAACACACTGTACGAATAGCACCCAGCAACATTCCAAAACCTAGTTGCCTTTCTGAAAGTCCCTGTGTGTATCCTACATGTACTGGTATGTGATTCATGAATGTCCGCACAGTTGTTTGGGGGATACCAATACCAGGAGACAGGTAGCCACAAATTGGGCCTATATTTTGAATTCATTTTGCTTGCAAAATTTCCTTATCTGTTTGTTATTTGCTTTCCTGTCTGTTATCGCTCTCATTATAAAAATAAAAAAATACCACTAGATTTGAGCATATGTTATAAGTTTTTGTCTTTATACGGATTTAGTGCATTGTTGATACATCCTCATTTAATTTTTCGGATGGCATATTTCAATTGGACAACAAAATATTCACTAGTCTTCTATTTATTTCACGTAGAAATATTGAATTATGATCAGCAGCTTTTCAACAATACAGTATTATGAAATATTAATTCCTTTTATTAAAGAGTATATTTGCTTAGATATAGAGAGGCTAATGATACTAACTAGAAGTAAAAGAAACAAGATGATGTAAGTAGAGCTCATTTCCAATCAGATTTAATCTCCATGTCAATATGGACCTTGCTATTTTGCTCACTTTTTTATCTCTAGGTCTGTAACAGATGCAATATTGTAAATATTGTAGATATTTAATAAATATTTGTTGAATGAATGATCTAAATATTTCAAGCTATAGCATAATACTTACGTTTCTCAGTAGAGATTTGATCTAAATAGCATCCGTTATTTATTGTGAAAATGATTTGTCATACATTGTTATTAATACCATTGTATTCATAAGTAGAATCTTTAAGAAATATCATAAACCAATTAACTAATAAATTATAGTTGCAAACCACTTTATGTAGGATACCATGCTATGTTTTGAAGATCGCTAGAGAAATATATATATATATATATATATATATATATATATATATCTTATTAATGCATCCATTTTTTTAGCAATTCAGTCCCTTCATAGACCCAGTTAGTGTTTTTCCTAAGTGATATATATGCTGGAATTATGAGTGTACATATATACAAGGAAAAGTTGACCGAAGTCATATTTATTTTTTTAAGTGAGGCTGTGGATAAATAAATATTGTTAACGGTTGAATGAATGGGCTTTGGAGAGTGCTTCAGATTTTAAAGTTATGTTTTGATGAAATTAGAGTGGTACAACCCTATAAACTTTGGGAATATAGAATTGCTTAGCTGTAGAAAGTAAAATGAATGTGAATAACTTTTTTCTCCTGATTCTTCAGTTGGAATGCATACTGTAGGGAGGAAAAATAATTGCTGTGTTTCAATGTTACTGGGTCTGCGTGTGTGTATAAAAACAACCCCAAGTAGATGCTTGTGATATATGGGAGGAAATGGTAAAATAGTTCAAGAAGCTCTGCAGTAGTAAAAACATTCCTTTTTTGAAGGCCTCTTTATTCCTTGTCTGCTTGTCTTGCTAATTGACCAAACATAAAAAATACACACCATAGATAACAGTAAATTTCAAATGTTTGGAAACTAAGTCAGGCATTCCCATATGGTCAGACTGAGTCTTACCATTAGGAATCAGTGAATTATCTTGGAATAGGTGATGTCAATCTTTGAAAGTAAAATGGGCAGAAATCCAGAGCTCAGCCCTGTTAAATCATGTATGTTGCCTTGCTAATGTCACATCTCACATTGAATAAAATATATGTGCTCATATGAAAACATACAAAGATATGAGATGTTTTCGCAGAAACCGCTAAGCAAGCTGAAGCCAATTATACACTTCAGGACCATCAGTTCCAGCTGTAATGGTAAACATATTCTGTAAAACTCTATATTTTACATCTCTTGAGGTTTTAATAGAGAGACTATATAAAATAACTCAGAATTAAGGTGGAAGACATTTCACTCTCGATGAAACCTTTAACACTTACTCAGTGCTCTGTTCGCTCTCTTGTAAAGGCAGCACTAATGGTGAGCTGGACTGGATGAAACAGAAAAATCCAGCTCCACTTCCCCTTTGTCCAGCACACTCTCCCCCATTGCCGGTAGCCTTTTGCCTAGGGAAATTTCAGTACAAAACCCTAAATATATGTGCTGGCAGATCTTCTTGTCTTCCCATTCACTCATACACAATGCTAACGAGAAACCTCCAGTATGTTCCCTTTCCTAAAATAACTGTTGTGCACAGAATTGGAGCTTGTCTGACTTTGCATTCAAGAGCATAAGTGGTTGAGTCAATTTACCTTTAAACTACCTCTCATTCTTCCTTCTTTACTAAGCAAGCTGTACTATGATCTACATGTCCAGAAAGGAAAAAGCTATACCAGAAGTAACAATTTTTGAAAATTAATATCTTAGATTTTTGCATCTTTGAAATATTTTATGTCCTAACTTCTACATTAATGCCGTCATTGAATTTCACTTTGTAATAGTTCTCTTGGCTGTTCTACATACATGCGTTTCCTTTCCAACAACCCACAGTAAAATGTTGGCAGAATTCAACCTTCTTCATTATCTCCACAACTAGTTCATCTCAATTTATGTCTTGGTTGGCATAATTTAAATGATATCATTCCAAAATTGTTCCAAAATTTCATAAAATATCTCTGGCAGTGTCATCTTTATGGTGTGCAGAGCTGTAAATTTAGTATTTTGGAGCAATGCTAATCTGGTCTGTGCTTTAGCTTCTTTTATACATGTAGAAAATCCAACTATGAATCTGAGCATTTGGCCCCAAGAGAAACCTCAAGATTTGATAGATGAGCTGATGTCAGTCCTAAAAAAAATCCCTAACTTTAATAAATTACCAAATTGTATCAAGTCTAAGACGTCACTGAATGTAAGATGCACCATTATGTACTGCTTAGAGAGAAAAACTGCCCAAAATGGACAATCTAATATATGGTCCCAGCATCAAGCCAGAACTCAATATGTTTCAGTATTGGCACAAAGGAGAAATAAATTCCCAACCGAAAGAAGATAGCAAAGAAATTTGCCTGTTTTACTCCTTGAACCACAAAGGTGGTCCTCATGAAGGTTTAATTTCTGAATTCACACCAATGGGGTGGACCAAAAGCTTCAGACAAAACTTTAATTTAAGGAGCTGTCAGCTTAGTAGGGTCTCACGTGTCTGGAAGAAGTAAGAACAAATTATTTCTGGAAGGAAGCAACTTCAACTCAGATGGAGAACAACTGTAAGACATTCTGATATCAGAGATGTTAAAATATAAAGAAGCATGCATCCTAGAATGAAATTATTATAGTAGTGTCTTCCATAACTTTTGTAAACCTTTTTTGAAACTGTTTTCACTGGAGAAAATCAATCATCACCACAGTAGTCTTCTGATATTACATTAGGCCAATAATCCACTTATTCATAGTACATGTATGCGAGACCTGCACACACAACCTGAATAAGAAGAATAAGAAGAGGTTTAAAATATTTTGTGCTATCATTGTTCCTTATTAAAGGTTTTAAATATGTCATCAGAGATCACCCAACTGTTTATACACCTATAATTTAACTATTGTAAATGAAAAGTTCTTAAACAAGCTGTATTTTTTTAATTCCAAAACTTATAAAGAAAACATATTAAATAAAATACAAGGTGGTATTTTTGTTATTGTTTATGGAAGGTTTCTACTTCAGCAAATGGGTGTTTTCCATCATCTTCTATCATATCTCTTCGGAAAACGTAAATTGAACATTAAAGTTCATGTTTCCTTATTTTTAAAGGTGTAAATTCCCATGGTAATTTTACTCTGTCATGTAAATTATATGTGTTTTCTTGGTAAAGAATTTGCTATAAAGTCATGAAAATAAAACATATCAGACATTTAATATAGACTGTATAGTACAGTAGATACCTTCATATTGGTGTTGCTTTTTAAAATAATTGAGTTTCAGCCCTCCCTATACTAAGAAGCATTGAAGCCTCTGATATCCCAAGATTATTAAGCACGTTATTAAAATGGCTTCATAGTTAACTTCAAAACATGTCAATTTAATTTTTGTATTTTAAATCAATGTATACCTTAAAAATAAGACACTAGCAATTCTCTCTAAAATAATTACCTATGAACAATAAAATTAAAATATCCTAGTCATATCTCTCTGTTTATCCATCTACCTATCTATACACTGACAAGAGCATTTAAACACAAATCCACAGGTATCTGTGAATTCAAGGAAAGCTGGAAACTCCTTGAATTGTAAAATTCAAAGTGTTGTATTCTGGTTGATAATTATTTCCCAGCACCAGAGACAGATCTTAATTTAGGGCATAAAACAAAGTAGTTTAAAATTTAAATTTATTTTAGCAATTTGATAAATTATAAGTTTAAATTTTCTCTAAGGTTTCATTAATTGAGTCTTTTTTGCACTTGAGAAATAGATGTATTGAGCATATGGACTTTAATACATATGCACACATTTCTAGGCACATGTATGCATGCAAACTCACATGCAACAAACATGTACTGAGAAACTAGCTGGTATAAGCATCACACAGAACATTGGAGAAATATTATACTAAGCATTATCTTGATGAATAAACAACTAGTACCCCTGTTATATAGCTGTAAATTTGTGTTAAGTGCACTACAGTATATGAGATTATTAAATCAGTTGTTAGCCATCTTAATATTCAGTCAGGCCCAAAATATACATGAATGTCAAGGATAAATGTTAAGGATGAATGAAACTTTTGTCTTCTTTTTTTATTTTTAAATATTTTATAGCTTCCCAAGAGTTATTGATTCGTCCATGAAATGCCTTTTCAGCTACTGCTACTTTTGGAGATATTTATTATTCATCCACTTGAAGTCAAATTAGAGTCATTTCTATTGATAAATTACCTGTTGTATTTCTGGAGAAAATAATCTAGAATCCAGTGAGAAAAATCTAAGTAATGTTGTTTATAATAAGAAGTGCATATCTACAGCTTTCTCTGTCACCATGAGTTGGTGGACAACATTTCCTTTCCTCCTTTGCTTGACCTTTTACATTGAATAATATTGGGAAAAAATTTACAGTGTAAAATATTAAAATTACAATGTGATGAAAACAAGTGGAATTAGATTTCTCTTTATGTAGTTTGGCAACTAATTGAATTTGCTAAATATTTAAAATAATTTGCAACTATTTTCCCTCCCCCAAATTGTTTCATTATTTATGAAATTCAGCTTTTTAATAACCTAAAGGGGTAGAATATCAAAAATGACAGCAGAGATCAAATAGCTGAATACATATATGGTTCACTACCTCACCTATCTCTGTCTTTTCTACATGAAATCAAATTTCCTAAGATTTTTACATTATTAGCATTTCAATCTTGGGAGACATTTATGGGGTTAAAATGGAGAGTGAAATAAATGGAAAGCTGAAATGTGATGCCTTCTGTTTCTGCTGTATTGGAAGAGAATCAAATACTAAATAAGGCCTTTAGCAACGTGATATTTCTGGCCAAATGATGGATATCTTGACTTTTTGTTGTTACAAAAGGAAGCAATTTATTTAACTTCTTTCTTTCCTCCCATTCTTTCTGGCTTATTAGCCTCATTTCATTTCCATAAATTATCCCACTGAAAGAGGAAATGGTTAATTGAAGATTGCTTCCTTAAAAACATTATTTCTTGTCATTAACAGCTGCAACATATTGTAATATGTGTTATTCAAACACACTGTGATGCTTTAAAAATAATTTTAATGTTCTCAATTATTTTGCTCTAACTATTCACTTCAACCCATAAGAATTCATTATGCCAATTTAACAACTCACCCTTCTTGTCTACTAGTAATATTCATGACAAAAGTTTGTATTCAAAATCATTGCTTTCTAAGTATGAAAAGTAGTTTTAAATTGATTACAATGAGATTGCTTTCTTTCTGGAAAAATTACTTACTGGCATAGACATCATTTAGAGATATAGGTGTCCCTGGAGATATGAGAATACATTCATATATAATTTCTCAAATATCTTTCTCTTCTTATTATCCCATATTTGAAATTTTTGATTTTGGAGTACACTTGATTCATCATCATCATCTTCTACCATATCTCAAGTCAACTCTTGTAACATTATAAAACTTAACAAATTTAGAAGACTTGAAATGTTTACAGTGCAATAATGTATTCTGTCATAATGAGGGTTGTAAACCCTATGCCATTTTTAATTGATTAAACTCTTAATCATTTATGTAATTATGATAACTCTTTATCTTGAAAATGTCAAAGTTACACGAGATTTCAGCTTTTAAATGCAGAGTAAATTGTTCCCTGGATTTGCCATTTAGCAAACATCAGCTAAGGGTTTATGACTACCTTGTGCCCAAATTGTGGAACACACAGTATGAGGGAGATAATCAGATTAATAAAAAATTGTAACAAATAAGACTACAGGTGCTCTAAAAATACATATAAAACGAGATTTTTTGAAAGCATAGAAGAAGCACTACTTCTTTTTGGTACGAATGAGAGAGCAGAATTGCTGCTGGGAAGGAGTTCATAATTTGTCTTATTAGGGCTTCTCAAAAAGGATTTTAATTTTTGAATAAACAGTTGAAACTATCACAAGAACAGCAATAACAATAATATCACCTCACATATTTATGACTACCTCTGTATCCAGACATGATACTATTATTTGTATGTAGATATATTTTAATAACAAAAAATATTTAAGGGGATTATAAAAAGTATATGCTGTCTGTAATTGATAAGTGACCTAATACATTTCAGACAATTTGCAATTGTTTGATTAAAAGCAAAGATAGGATAAAGGCAGCAATAATGTCACACAAAGCAGATGTACTGACAGAGAACAAAACCAGGCATGTGACAAGAACATATTTACTAAGAACATATTTACTAAGAACAAAACCAGGCATGTGACAAGAACATATTTACTAAGAACATATTTACTAAGAAGTTATAAGGGTAAGACATAAATTTGTCTAATGGGTTTTTTCAGCCAATGTGGGGGGAGAAATATGGTCAACTGGTGAGTCACAAAGTTCATTAAAAAATTCAGTTGTTCAAGCGAATCTCAATAATTCCTAAAAACTAACATTAGAAAAATTTCTCAAAGATGAACACCATAGTCAACAACATTGGGACATAAACACAGTGAACAAATCCATAGAGTATTGCTTATGGGTTCCCTCAACATAGATCAGAGGGACCCCACTCAACAGGATTCAGTAAAATCAATTATATCATGGGATTAACACAATGTGTTTCATGTAAACTGCTGTTGGTTCAACTATAATCCAGACAGATTTTAGATTAGATTTACCTGTATGTGCAAGATTTCATATCCTTCAGGAAATCTTTAATCAACAATGTTTTCTCAGGTGAGCTTTTGATTTATATTGTGTATTTATGAGTTCAACAGTATATGCTGTGAAAAATACTTATAGTGCAGCTATATTCTATGCCACCATTTCTATGCAGAGCTGTTTGCTTTAATAACAGTCAAAATGATAGTGTATTTGGCATCCAAAAAATTGTAAATCTAATAAGTTTAGAAGTCAAGAATCAAAACGTTGTTCCTGTTTGTTAAATTTTTTTTTTTTTTTTTTGAGAGAAAGAGAGGGAAAGAACGAGACAGAGATGGGGGTAAAGGGGCATGGGGGGGAAGAAAGGAGGGAGAAAAGAAGAGAGAGAAAAACATATTGTTATTAGACCCCTAATGTTTCCTATGTTGTACAAAATTTACTCAAGCGGTTGGGATAGAAGGGTCAGAAAAGGGAATGGATATTTACTCAGTGCCTTCCAGTAGTCTATTGTGTGTAAGATCGGCTGCAAGGATATATTGTACCACATGGGGAATATAGCCAATATTTGGTAATAACTGTAAATGGAGTGTAACTGGTAAGAATTGTATAAAAATAAATGTAAAATTAAAAATTAAATAAGATATTTATTGAGTATCTGTTTATAAGGTATCAGGTGTGGAGAAATTAACAGAAAAAATGTTTACAGGGTGTGACATCAAAGCACCCAAATATATGAATGCTTGGCTGAGGCCACTTTAAATGAAAGTTCTGGTCCTAAATTAAAAATTGCTGATGATAGAAACATTCTACTGCAGAGGAATTAAGAGAAACAAATGTATTCAGAAGATATTTAGTTTTTTCCATTTTTTTGGCAATGGTCGCAGAATCTAACAACATACAGTAGGAGACTCTCAAACCAAAGAAAGAGAGTAGTACCTCTGCATACTAAGACTGATAGTTAATGTGACAGGACTTTTAGCTTCACTGCTTACTAACTAGAAGATTTTATTTTGCTTTCAATTTCGACAAAGGAGAGGAAGAAAGGGCCAACTTAGAGGGGAATGAATTCTTAAGGTATTGGCAAGAGTAGTTATTAAGACACCAAGACAGTGAACCAAATTCACCAGTTGTGCTTCTTATCTTACTCAGGTGGGAAAGTATTTGAATATCATGATATTTCTTGAAGTCCATGGCCTATTGCTATATTAAAACAAAAACAACTTGGTATAAATTTATTAGATTCTACTATAGATAAGTAACAGATGAAATATTTTTTAAATTCAAGAAACATTTACTACTAAGAGAATTCTTTTCTTTTAATGGGTTTTGGGAAACATTTGCTGTCACCAGAGATCTTGGAGAGAAACTAAAAACTAAGCAGATTTCCCAAGACTCTAGAGGTGAAAGAAAGCTCTCTATGGATCAGTTAGAATGATTAAATTAATTGAGAAGACAAACAGTGACTTTTTTGAAAATGTGCCTAATAGATGATTCATTTATATTAAGCTCTATTATGTCTTATTATACAAGTTACATTGCTTTTCTTATCTGTGTATCAACTAATGTACTGAAGGATTTATACAGAGCTCTATGTTTGAGAGCAATAACTTATTTATACCTTAGATTTCTATAGATATCTATAGTAACTTGGACAAATTAGATGAGAGACAAGTCAAGTATTATCATAAATTTCTACAAGAAAACTAGACCTGAGAGGCATGGCTGGCAAGACAGAAGATACTGGTGGATAACCATATTGTTTGTCTCTAAATCCAGCTGATTTTTTTCTGTGTTATCATGCTGTCATATATCTTGTGATTCAGTAATATGTAGATACTGAATGAAAAGCTACTTCCTAAAAGTAATAGGATTTCTTTTTTTAATTAAATATTTTTTTATGTTTTTATTTTATTGGAGTCAGAACACAACATGAAATCCACCCTTTTAACAAAATTTGAAGTATTGTTCACTGTAGGCATAATGTTGTATAGCAGATCTCAAGATCTCATTTATCTTGCATAACTAAAATGTTATACCCATTGACTAGCAACTCCCCATTTCCCTTTCCCCCCGCCCCTAGCAACCACCATTCTACTATGTGCTTCTACGAGTTTTTACTACTTTAAATACCTCATCTAAGTGGAATCATGCAGTATTTGTTTTTCTGTGACTGGCTTATTTCACTTAGCATGTCTTCAAGTTTCATCCATGTTGTTGCATATTGCAGATTTCCACCTTTTTTAAGGTTGCATAATATTACAAGTAAATAATTTCTAAATCAAGTTTAAACTGCACAACCATTAGCAGAAAAAAAAAATGCATTCTATGTAAACTCTAAAGACCTCTGTGACAAGGCATTCTAATTATTCATGATAGCTCCTGAATCACAGATCTTCCAGCTCGTGTTGGACATAGACACTCAATTCATCTTTATCCAAGGAAGCAGATGTCTTGCAAACTAGCACAGCAACATGTGCCATATCTGTTCAATCAAAGATATACTAATAATTTCAGAGGGAAAAGAAAAACACTACCATAGTGCATGTATATATTGACACACAGATATACATATCTCCAACATGAAATAAACTGTGACTTGGAATCAGTTAAATATTGTTTCTTTACATTTCAGTCATTTCCTGTTTTTTATTATTTCTAGGGGATTGATCTTTCAAATAAGAAGAGATAGATACTTGCCAATATTAGAAGAGTTTTGTTTCACACCTGGAACAATAAAAGAAAAAGCACTGGGATTGACATCCCTGGAGATAGCAAATGCAGGCAGAAGGTTGACTATAGGTAGGGTGAGAATAGGAGATGATGGCCATAGGCTGTGTACGGGAATTGGATGGAAGCAGGATTTTGGAAAGCTTTAAACTTAGAGCAAATCATACTGTCTATGACAGACAGAAGTACTCAGATAGTTATAACAAGAGTAAAACTGTCAAAGTGATGCAGAAAAAGGGGGAAACATTTTTTTAATTAAAAATCTAGCTGAGTTTGAAGAAGAAAGCAAAAATTTTTCATCTGTCTACACTGTCAGCCCTCTATGCATGTGAAAATATATTTATTATTTTCTAAATTAATTTAATGAGTTCCAGATTGTACAGGATGTCATAATGGAAACAGGATTAAACAAGATAATGAGTTTTTTTTCTCTAAATGAGTTTTACCTAGACGCCCCGTGTCGTGCTTTTGATCTTAACTGTGTTTCATTTACCACATTGAAGGAGGTTACATAAAGGGTAAAATAATAGAAACTTAATCAGGAAACAGGATTTTTTATTGCTGCATTTTATTATATACTCTTGCCATATTCTTTAGCCTAATTCTTGAAAATAATAAAAGATGTGTCATTTTAAAATAAGGACAGTTGAAACCACATTGCATTATAATTGTGCATCTTTCTTCTGGACCATCCCAAACATTTCACACCAATTGATCTTCAGATCAAACTTGTAGATTATTTAAGGGTTATTGGTGGGGAGTATAAACTTCCTGAACTCTACCTTCTGTAAAATACTAGATAAATATTACTGGCTGGTAAATTTGATTTTACAGATGAAACACAAACACAAAAAGGCAAAATTAAGTTCTCAGAAATGGACTCTTATTTCCAAAAACCCAATCGAATAACTTTTCTGCTGGAGAATTGTGGCAGAAATTCACTGGCACCATTAGTCAGGGCATAGAGTTTTACAATGAAAATAATATCTTGGAGAGTATTATCATGGCATATAAATGTATAGTTATACTGCACACAGGACTGATTTTGTTAATGTAATGCTATTTTCTGGTAGACAAATCTCTGTATATGCTTTATATAACCCATACCGAAATAATTAGTCTATTTAGGTAGACACTTGAATTCTGAAACCTTGTCATTTCTGCCATCTTCAATCAAATTGGAAAAGACTTCCAACTTGGCAACAAATTCATCTCCTGAATTTCTGAATAAATACTTTGGAAAGTTGAGTTTACTTCTCTAACATTTTCTCATTTCATTTCCTCATCATTGGCCAGATAATCACCATGGCCACAGCTTTGAAGAAAGAATCATCTATGGAGTAGAAAATAGTAGCACGTTCCTGGAATGCAGTCCAAAATCACAGCGAGCTCTGGTCTATTGGCAATTCCAGAGGCGAAATGAAGAGCGAAAAGAAGAGGTATAGGAAAGAAACTGACTGGATTAATTCTATATGACATATGCCGTTAAGTGACTCCAGCATGGTTGACTTGAGAGGGGAAAAAAAGTACTGTGAATATTTATTCTTTTCTTAACATACCAATACTCATTCATTAAACAAGTATTAATTGAAGGCTGATTTTATGACAGGCTTTGTGCTAGGAGTTAGAGAAACAAAGGTGAACTGGTAAGAGTTTTGTCTCAGAAGCTGTTTGGGGATATATTTTAGAGACTTCTTCTTTCTTCCTTGAGTTATCTACAAAACAATTATGTTATCTACATTCGTATACAAAAAAAAAAATCTAATCCTTCTACTAATTTTAATTTTTGTTTAATTAATCCTGCTATCCAAACATGTTTTCCTTTCTCCATTAACTTCCTCCTCAAATGGGAAGGGGCAGTTAAGGGAAAGGAGTAGTAGATTTTGGATAAAGGATCTGAGGTCCAGTTATGAACTCTGATGTGAACTGTGCATGTAGTTTCACACAAATCTTCCTCCTCAATGGATCCATTTATTCCTCTGTAAAATTTAAAAAAAATATATACATAGAAAATCTCAGTGAGTACTCTGAGCCTTTAAAACTTTTTAAAAAGCATTAAATAGGGTAACCATAGTATGTAGGTGATTTGTGAATGTACAATGTGCAGACAATTTTACAAACATAATCTGAATGTAGAAGTAAAAGTCCTTCCGTTATCTCTTTTGACAGTTGAAGCAGTCTTTAAACATGTAATCACATCATATAAATGTTAAGGTTGATTTTATATATTACCAGCTTTGGCTTTCAGAGATCTCTTTTGTAAACTGTATTCAAAATAAAAGTGAGGTCAGACATATTAAATAGCCTATCTTCATGTCACATCTAAGACTTAGGAAATTGAATAAATAAGTAAGCATGCAACCCCATGTTTTTTCTGGTTGCTCAACTGCTGAACTTATTCTATTTTTTCAAACCTTATTATAAATTTATTCTAATGCGTTGTTTTCTAGTATCATGTTTCTGTATTTCCAATTCCAATATTCAGTGTTAACTTTCTCTTATATTTATATACCTTATTTCAAATTTATAAAGTATATCTTTGTCCTTTCATCCCATTATCTTGATTACTTTAAATTATTATGAAAAATTCTATTAAGACAATAGACAACCAATATTTTGCAATACTTCTTAAAAACAATTGGAAGAAATTTATAACTCTTTTCCCTGATAGGAAAATGCTGTCATTTCTCTTAAACTAGAAATTTTATTAACTATTAAAATGTGTCTCAGTACACAGTCTAAATTTTTGCTGAGACAGAGTTTTGGAGCCTGTATTTCTTGTAAATATGTATGATTTTACTACATCTTTTCTTTTGCTAGGTCAGAGTGGATGATCATATCATCAGGACCGAACAAGGCCTTCTATTGCGTAGTCTGCAGCGGAAGGATTCAGGCAATTACCTCTGTCATGCCGTGGAACACGGATTCATGCAAACTCTTCTTAAAGTGACCCTGGAAGTCATTGACACAGAGCATTTGGAAGAGCTTCTTCATAAAGATGATGATGGAGATGGCTCTAAGACCAAAGAAATTTCCAACAGCATGACACCTAGCCAGAAGGTCTGGTACAGAGACTTCATGCAACTCATCAACCACCCCAACCTGAACACAATGGATGAGTTCTGTGAACAAGTTTGGAAAAGGGACCGAAAACAGCGTCGGCAAAGGCCAGGACATACCCAAGGGAACAGTAACAAATGGAAGCACTTACAGGAAAATAAGAAAGGTAGAAACAGGAGGACCCACGAATTTGAGAGGGCACCCAGGAGTGTCTGAGCTGCATTACCTCTAGAAACCTCAAACAAGTAGAAACTTGCCTAGACAATAACTGGAAAAAATGCAATATACATGAACTTTTTTCATGGCATTATGTGGATGTTTACAATGGTGGGAAGTGCAACTGAGTTCCACCAATTATAAATTAAGTCCATGAGTAACATTACTAACAGGCTTTCTTCCTAATACCAACACTTAATAGAGGTCAGGTGAACGCAGATGTTCACGCTAGTGACTTAATGTTTCCTATGAGATTTCACTATACCGGTTTCGCTTTCTTCTTTGCCTGAGAAATAAAAATGTCATTTGCCATGTTGCCATCTAAAGAAGAAAAACTGCATCAGCAAAGCCATTTTATTGAACTAGAAGTTTTAAACTGCATGGATTTACTAAGCTGATGAATATTCCAAAACACTGTTGGATTCAAGGATATTTTTTGTCTACCAGCACTCGTGTTTATATGTACTGGAGGAGTAAAATGATACTGAATTAAACGGTCTGTGGAAATATGAAAACCATAAACCATCCATCATCCAGAAGAAAAATGGAATACACTGATCTACTACTGATGTCTTCTTCCAGCTTTGATCTAAAGATGTATTTTATTAAAACTATAATTTAAATGTACCATGACAAATATGCAGAAAAAATTAGCTCTTTTCTAAGCTAGAGTAGGTTTTTGTCTTACAATTATTGTGCTATGTAGTTTTTGTTTTTAAAAACTCCAGTTGTGTGCTGCTTTTTTTAAAACGTTTTCAGTTTTGCAAGAGGAATAACCAATATTGTCCTAGAAACACATATACATCATTAACAACTAATTCCTAAAATCTGGATATAAATTATGCTTTATTTCTCTGAGGAATTTAAAAAAAAAAACACTTCCCCTTCTTCAAATATTATCTAAATTAATTAAAACCTGCATAATGTTCTTAGAAAAACAGAGCATTTAACCGGAAAAAAAAGAGAAGAAAGAAATAGATTTGTAAATGCATTTTCTTGTACCTAATGGATCAACAAAGAGAAAAGGAACTGCATATTTCATGCAAATAGTAAGCATTGGTTTAATTTAATGTTAATAGAAAATGTCTTAATTCTGCGCTTGAATTCCTGCCTGATATCTGAGACATAAAAACTCTCTCTCATGACTCCATTTGGAATTTTATCTGTCACTTAATTTTTTTGAGAAGAGGGATATCAGTAATATTCAGAACAACCTCCTAAAAGCAAATTTGCCAACTCTGTTTACATTTTTATCAGCTGCCTCTTATCTCACCTTGTTTAAGACAATTATCTGTCTAAAGAACACATGACTCTTTTCAGGTCAATGGGAGTGACTTTTATACAAACTATTTTCCAGGACATGGCTCACACTTAAAACATGTAAAGCTCTTTGTCTCCTGCAACAACTTACAAAATAAGATAAAAGATTATTAATTAAGGGCTTGCCTGCTTCATTGTCCTAAGATGATTCTTTGAGAATCATTGACTTCAAGATGTATAAGACCTTCAGCATTGCAATGCAGTTTCTTTTGCACTGCACTCATCTTTCCAAGAATTCCTCTCTGGGTCCTTCATCATGCACAAAAATGCAAAGGAAACATCTTATTGCTAATTAATGAAAGCAACATTGAAATTCTAACTCTAGCTGTCTTGGGATTCTAATTAACTCAGCATTAATTTCTCACCTCAGACTACAGTGAATTTTTTTAAAATTCTCTATCAGCTGAAATATTTCACAGATGGAAGCTCATGTTTCAGTTTTAAAGATTACTTTGAATAAATGATTTTTTGACATTTGTTTCAAATGGGAGCCTAAAAATATTCTACATTCAATTTTAGGCTCCAATGATTAATACAGTGTTACTTTTAGAAGTACATCCTCAAATGGTAGCTGAATTTTAAATTATTTGAAGGACAGACTCCTGTAGAGGAAAAAAAAAATGTTTGAGATATAAATCAAAGAACCAAGAATACTCCAAAAACAGGTCATTTAAAAATTTTTCATAGAGTATCTTAACTGTACTAAAATTCAGTGTTGCATTTTATTCTAAATTTGCAGCTGAAACAAATTTATTTGCAATAACAGAAGTATCTTATTTCTTATTAGTCCTCAAAAATAAAGGATTTGAAGGGGTAGAGATTGTATAACTTCAGGGATGCCTTCCAATATCTGAATGCATTTTGTTTAGCATTATGAAATACCCATAGAAAGAATGTGTAGATTTCAACTAACAGAAACAAAAACAAATCCACTGACATGTCATTATAAATCATCAGGTCTAAGTTTTCAAAGAAAATTATAGATATAACATGCAGGTAAATAAGTCTTATTACAGTCATAATCTTCTGCCAATGTGTATTGAGGTGGGCAGTTTGCACAAAAAGTAATTAATGTCCCATTTAATTCAGTTTCAATAGACTGACTTATGCACGTATCATCAGAGTTGAAACTTTGTTAAGAGACTAATGTGACCTTGAACAGATTATTACAGCAATCTTAAAATAGGAAAAAGGTACAGCACAGCAGAGAAATTATGGCCCAGTTGAAATCAAACGCAAAATGTAAATGTACACTTACTGCTACATTTTATGTATTATTTAGTGATTTTCAGTGGTATGTGTTTAATATTTTTGCTACCTACACATTAGGCAAAAGAGATGTAAATAATTTTGAAAAGAAGAGGAAGGACAGTGTAAAATGCAACTTTTTATAGGTACTCCATTTCAGTGTGTTCAACATCATCCTAAAATGCAAGATTTTCCCACATAGGTAACAAGGTGGCTTATGTGCTATTTAAGGACAGAAGCTGTGTGCCCATTCAATCAGCATGTTTTTTGCCAGGTAGTAAATATGTTCCATATCTGTATTTATCATTGCATTTCAGATGGGAACTAGAAAACTGGAGAGAAAAATGTAATGAAACTGCTGCTGTAAATTATTCCTTTTAGCATGTATTCAGTTGCTAAATACACATTTCTTCAAAATATTTGAATTCAGATGTCTTTACTATTCCATGTAGCATATAGTGTCAAGGAACATAAGTTTAGCAAAGGTTGAGAACCAAAGTCAGGTTGCTAGCAGATTTCTTCATTGTAGTCATCTGTAAACTGAGCTCTATACTTATGGAGATGATGTGAATTTAATGCCCTTTAAATTAAATACTGTTATTTTATGCCATACTTAAAAAGCAAATATGGGGATGAAATTCTTTAATGTGTCATTATCATAATCAGTTTGGTTTCATTCTGGATCTACAAAGATGCCTGATAATTGTTATTGAAATTGCCTATCCTGAAGGTCATAAGCAAGCATTTTATTAATATAGAGTGATTAGTATAACATTTTGAAATCTTTGTTTTATGAATTCATTTTTTAAACACAATCTGTGTTCACTTTAATGGAAATCTGTCAGGTTTCATGGCTTCAAAGACACGTAACAAATAGGATTCAACATCAGTGTTATAATGTGTTAGAGATAAGTTGGCCTAATGCCAAAGACATCCATGCTTCTTATTTTAATGTTGTTTGAAATAATTATTTAAAGTCAATGTTAATGTTTGCAAAATACATGTTTCCATAAAGAAGAAAGCATTTTTCAAAAAGTCTGCAAAATCCTATTAGTTTGATTTGTAACAATTTTTATAGTAATTAATTAAAGAAACATACTTTTTAAAGTTAATATACTAAGAGGACCTATACATGAAAGAGAGAAAGAAGCCACAGAAATCGTGCCTCATATAGTATGGCCATTTTCACAGTCAACCTGACCAGAGAAGACAGCTTGGTTTTCATTTCAAACATGCAAGCACACACAGGCAGAGGCAGAGGTACCAAATCAAACTAAACTAAAAAAAAAAAAAAAAAAAAAAAAGGATTTTGAATATAAAGGATTTGGACTTTTATCTTATTTTTTAACACCTTTTTTGGAGCATAATTGCTTTACAGTGGTGTGTTACTTTCTTCTTTATAACAAAGTGAATCAGTTATACATATACATATATCTCCATATCTCCTCCTGCTTGCATATCCCTCCCACCCTCCCTATCCCACCCCTCTAGGTGGTCACAAAGCACTGAGCTGATCTTCCTGTTCTATGCAGCTGCTTCCCACTAGCTATCTATTTTACATTTGGCAGTGTATATATGTCCATGCCACTCTCTCACTTCATCCCAGCTTACCCTTCCCCCTCCCTATGTCCTCAAGGCCATTCTCTATGGCTGCGTCTTGTTTCCTGTCCTGCTCCTAGGTTCTTCAGAACCTTTTTTTTTTTTTTTTTTAGATTCCATATATTTGTGTTAGCATACGATATTTGTTTTTCTCTTTCTGACTTACTTCACTCTGTATGACAGACTCTAGGTCCATCCACCTCACTACAAATAACTCAATTTTGTTTCTTTTTATGGCTGAGTAATATTCCATTGTATATATGTGCCACATCTGTCGATGGGCACTTAGGTTGCTTCCATGTCGTGGCTATTGTAAATAGAGCTGCAATGAACATTGGGGTACATGCCTCTTTTTGAATTATGGTTTTCTCAGGGTATATGCCCAGTAGTGGGATGCTGGGTCGTACTATTTTTAGGTTTTTTAAGGAACCTCCATACTGTTCTCCATAGTGGCTGGATCAACTTACATTCCCACCAACAGTGCAAGAGGGTTCCCTTTTCTCCACACCCTCTCCAGCATTTATTGTTTGTAGATTTTTTGATAATGGCCATTCTGACTGGTATGAGGTGATACCTCATTGTAGTTTTGATTTGCATTTCTCTAATTGTTAGTGATGTTGAGCATCCTTTCATGTGTTTGTTGGCAATCTGTATATCTTCTTTGGAGAAATGTCTATTTAGGTCTTCTGCCCATTTTTGGATTGGGTTGTTTGGTTTCCTGGTATGTATGAGCTACATGAGCTGCTTGTAAATTTTGGAGATTAATCCTGTGTCAGTTGCTTCGTTTGCAAATATTTTCTCCCATTCTGAGGGTTGTCTTTTTGTCTTGTTTATGGTTTTCTTTGCTGTGCAAAATCTTTTAAGTTTCTTTAGGTCCCATTTGTCTATTTTTGTTTTTATTTCCATTATTCTAAGAGGTGGCTCAAAAAGGATCTTGCTGTGATTGATGCCATAGTGTTCTGCCTATGTTTTCCTCTAAGTTTTATAGTGTCTGGCCTTACACTTAGGTCTTTAATCCATTTTGATTTTATTTTTGTGTATGGTGTTAGGGAGTGTTCTAATTTCATTCTTTTACATATAGCTGTCAAGTTTTCCCAGCACCATTTATTTAAGAGGCTGTCTTTTCTCCATTGTATATTCTTGCCTCCTTTATCAAAAATAAGGTGACCATATGTGTGTGTGTTTATCTCTGGGCTTTCCATCCTGTTGCATTGATCTATATTTCTGTTTTTGTGCCAGAACCATATTGTCTTGATTACTGTAGCTTTGTAGTATAGTCTGAAGGCTGGGAGCCTGATTCCTCCAGCTCCGTTTTGCTTTCTCAAGATTGCTTTGGCTATTCGGGGTCTTCTGTGTCTCCATACAAATTTTAAGATTTTTTTGTTCTACTTCTGTGAAAAATGCCATTGGTAGTTTGATAGAGATTGCATTGAATCAGTAGATTGCTTTGGGTAGAATAGTCATTTTCACAATGTTCATTCTTCCAATCCAAGAACGTGGTATATCTCTCCATCTGTTTGTATCATCTTTAATTTCTTTAATCAGTGTCTTACAGTTTTCTGCATACAGGTCTTTTGTCTCCTTAGGTAAGTTTATTCCTAGGTATTTATTCTTTTTGTTGCAGTGGTAAGTGGGAGTGTTTCCTTAATTTCTCTTTCAGATTTTTCAGTATTAGTGTATAGGAATGCAAGAGATTTCTGTGCATTAATTTTGTATCCTACTACCAGATTCATTGATTAGCTCTAGTAGTTTTCTGGTAGCATCTTTAGGATTCTCTATGTGTAGGATCATGTCATCTGCAAACAATGACAGCTTTACTTCTTCTTTTCCAGTTTGTATTTCTTTTATTTCTTTTTCTTCTCTGATCGCCATGGCTAGGACCTCCAAAACTATGTTGAATAATAGTGGTGAGAGTGGGCAACCTTGTCTTGTTCCTGATCTTAGAGGAAATGATTTCATTTTTTCACCATTGAGAATGATGTTTGCTGTGGGTTTGTTGTATATGGCCTTTATTATGTTGAGGTAGGTTCTCTCTATGCCCACTTTCTGGAGAGTTTTTATAATAAATGGGTGTTGAATTTTGTCAAAAGCTTTTTCTGCATCTATTGAGATGATCATATGGTTTTTATCCTTCAGTTTGTTAATATGGGGTATCACATTGATTGATTTGCGTATATTGAAGAATCCTTGCATTCCTAGGATAACCCCCACTTGATTATGGTGTATGATCCTTTTAATGTGCTGTTGGATTCTGTTTGCTAGTATTTTGTTGAATATTTTTGCGTCTATGTTCCTCTGTGATATTGGTCTGTAGTTTTCCTTTTTTGTGACATCTTTGTCTGGTTTTGGTATCAGGATGATGGTGGCCTCGCAGAATGAGTTTGGGATTGTTCCTCCCTTTGGTATATTTTGGAAGAGTTTGAGAAGATAGGTGTTAGCTCCTCTCTAAATGTTTGATAGAATTCACCTGTGAAGCCATCTGGTCCTGAGCTTTTGTTTGTTGGAAGATTTTTAATCACAGTCTCAATTTCAGTGCTTGGGATTGGTCTGTTTATACTTTCTATTTCTTCCTGGTTCAGTCTTGGAAGGTTGTGCTTTTCTTAGAATTTGTCAATTTCTTCCAGGTTGTCCATTTTGTTGGCATACAGTTGCTTGTAGTAATCTCTCATGATCCTTTGTATTTCTGCAGTGTCAGTTGTTACTTCTGCTTTTTCATTTCTAATTCTATTGATTTGAGTCTTCTCCCTTTTTTTCTTGATGAGTCTGGCTAATGGTTTATCAATTTTGTTTATCTTCTCAAAGAACCAGCTTTTAGTTTGATTGATCTTTGCTATTGTTTCCTTCATTTCTTTTTCATTTATTTCTGATCTGATCTTTATGATTTCTTTCCTTCTGCTAACTTTGGGGTTTTTTTGTTCTTCTTTCTCTAATTGCTTTAGCTGTAAGGTTAGGTTGTTTATTTGAGATGATTCTTGAGGTAGGATTGTATTGCTATAAACTTCCCTCTTAGAACTGCTTTTGTTATATCCCATAGGTTTTCAGTTGTCCTGTTTTCATTGTCATTTTTTTCTAGGTATTTTTTTGATTTCCTCTTTTATTTCTTCAGTGATCTCTTGGTTATTTAGTAATGTATTGTTTAGCCTCCATGTGTTTGTATTTTTTACAGATTTTTTTCCTGTAATTGATATCTAATCTCATAGCATTGTGGTCAGAAAAGATACTTGATACGATTTCAATTTTCTTAAATTTACCAAGGCTTGATTTGTGACCCAAGATATCTATCCTGGAGAATGTTCCATGAGCACTTGAGAAGAATGTGTATTCTGTTGTTTTTGGATGGAATGTCCTATAAATATCAATTAAGTCCATCTTGTTTAATGTATCATTTAAAGCTTGTGTTTCCTTATTTATTTTCATTTTGGATGATCTGTCCATTGGTGAAAGTGGGGTGTTAAAAGTCCCCTACTATGATTGTGTTTCTGTCAGTTTACCCTTTTATGGCTGTTCGCATTTGCCTGATGTATTGAGGTGCTCCTGTGTCGGGTGCATAAATATTTACAATGCTTATATCTTCTTTTTGGATTGATCCCTTGATCATTATGTAGTGTCCTTCTTTGTCTCTTGTAATAGTCTGTATTTTAAAGTCTATTTTGTCTGATATGAGAATTGCTACTCCAGCTTTCTTTTGATTTCCATTTGCATGGAATATCTTTTTCCATCCCCTCACTTTTAGTTTGTATGTGTCCCTAGGTCTGAAGTGGGTCTCTTGTAGGCAGCATATATACAGGTCTTGTTTTTGTGTCCATTCAGCCAGTCTGTGTCTTTTGGTTGGAGCATTTAATCCATTTACATTTAAGGTAGTTATCAATATGTATGTTCCTATTACCATTTTCTTAATTGTTTTTGGTTTGTTATTGTAAGCCTTTTCCTTCTCTTGTGTTTCCTGCCTAGAGAAGTTCCTTTAGCATTTGTTGTAGAGCTGGTTTGGTGGTGCTGAATTCTCTTAGCTTTTGCTTGTCTGTAAAGGTTTTAATTTCTCCGTCGAGTCTGAAAGGGATGCTTGCTGGGTAAAGTAATCTTGTTTGTAGGTTTTTCCCTTTCATCACTTTAAATATGTCCTGCCACTCCCTTCTGGCTTGCAGAGTTTCTGCTGACAGATCAGCTGTTAACCTTATGGGGATTCCCTTATATGTTATTTGTTGCTTTTCCCTTGCTGCTTTTAATACTTTTTCTTTGTATGTAATTTTTGATAGTTTGATTAATAATATGTCTTGGCATGTTTCTCCTTGGATTTATCCTGTATGGGACTTTTGTGCTTCCTAGACTTGATTGACTATTTCCTTTCCCATATTAGGGAAGTTTTCAACTATAATCTCTTCAGATATTTTCTCAGTCCCTTTATTTTTCTCTTCTTCTTCTGGGACCCCTATAATTCGAATGTTGGTGCGTTTAATGTTGTCCCAGAGGTCTCTGAGACTGTCCTCAATTCTTTTCATTCTTTTTTCTTTATTCTGCTGTGTGGTAGTTTTCTCCACTATTTTATCTTCCAGGTCACTTATCCATTCTTCTGCCTCAGTTATTCTGCTATTGTTTCCTTCTAGAGAATTTTTAATTTCATTTATTGTGTTGTTCATCATTGTTTGTTTGCTCTTTAGTTCTTCTAGGTCCTTGCTAAACATTTCCTATATATTCTCCATTCTATTACGAAGATTTTGGATCATCTTTACTATCATTACTCTGAATTCCTTTTCAGGTAGACTGCCTATTTCCCCTTCATTTGTTTGGTCTGCTGGGTTTTTACCTTGCTCCTTCATATGCTGTGTATTTCTCTGTCTCATTTTGCTTAACGTACTGTGTTTGGGGTCTCCTTTTCACAGGCTGCAGGTTCATAGTTCCTGTTGTTTTTGGTGTCTGCCCCCAGAGGGTAAGGTTGGTTCAGTGGGTTGTGTAGGCTTCCTGGTGGAGGGGACTGGTGCCTGTGTTCTGGTGGATGAGGCTGGATCTTGTCTTTCTAATGGGCAGGACCACATCTGCTGGTGTGTTTTGGGGTGTCTGTGAACTTATTATGATTTTAGGCAGCCTCTCTGCTAATGGGTGGGGTTGTGTTCCTGTCTTGCTAGTTGTTTGGCATAGGATGTCCAGCACTGTAGCTTTCTGGTCGTTGAGTGGAGCTGGGTCTTAGCATTGAGATAGAGATCTCTTTGAGAGCTTTTGCCGTTTGATATTACCTGGAGCTGGGAGGTCTCTGGTGGACCAGTGTCCTGAACTCAGCTCTCCCACCTCAGAAGCACAGGCCTGACACCCAGCTGGAGCACCAAGACCCAGCTGATAATAAAGAAGTACACAGGGAGAGATCAGGAAGGGTCCCAAGCAGAGGAGCTTCTGACTCTATGAAATTGGGGTGCACCACCCTCCCAGCATGTGGACATGCTCACCAACTCCAAAACTCTCCTACTTGGGCTTTTAGACGTTTTGTTCTTTAGAACCAGATTCCTACCCTTTCTATTAAATTCTACTAATAGGTATTGTCTACCTGCTATGTGCTAGGCACTGGTAGGTGATGAGGATGCTAACATGAATGTGGCATAACCCTTGTCCTCAAGAGCTCCCAACGAAATAAAGAAAACAGATTGTAATATCACTTGCATCATCTTATCTGGCCAAGCTTTCCAGATCCTCCCATTCCTACATTGAACTAACCATCTCCTCTGCACTAAATCTGTGCCTTGTATATAATTTTTATTGCCACACTTATCACAAGAGTGTAACTTCTTTGTTTACAGCCCTGTCACCTTTTCTAGACTGTGAGCTCCTTGAGGGCAGGGTTTGTATCTAATTTATCTCTTCCCTCAGTGCCTAGCATGATGACTGACACAGGGAAGGATCTCTTTATATTGTTGCAAGAAAGAATCAGGTTACACTGTGATGAGTGCCAAATGCAACCTCATAATAAAAGTGCTCTGGGGCTGGCCAGCTTTCCCAACACCATTTGCTGAAGAGACTGTCTTTTCTCCATTGTATATTCTTGCCTCCTTTTTTGAAGATTAATTGATCATAGGTGTGTGGATTTATTCCTGGGCTCTCTATTCTGTTGCATTGATCTACATGTCTGTTTTTGTGCCAATACCATGCTGTTCTGATTACTGTAGCTTTGTAGTGTTGTCTGAAGTCTGAGAGGGTTATGCCTCCAGCTTTGTTTGTTTTCCTCAGGATTGCTTTTGCAATTCTGGGTCTTTTGTGGTTCCATATAAGTTTTAGGATTATTTGTTCCAGTTCCGTGAAAAATGCCATGGGTAATTTGATAGGGATCACATTAAATCTGTAGATTGCTTAAGGTAGTATGACCATTTTAACAATATTAATCTTCCAATCCAAGAGCATGGGATATCTCTCCATTTCTTTGAATCATCGTCGGTTTCCATTATCAATGTTTCATAGTTCTCAGCATATAGATCTTTCAGCTCCTTGGTTAGGTTTATTCCTATGTATTTTATTTTTTGACCTGAATTTTAGATGGGATTGTTTTACTTTTTCTTTCTCATATTTAATTGTTAGTGTAAAGAAATGCAACAGATTTCTGTATATTAATCTTGTATCCTGCTACCTTGCTAAATTCATTTATTAATTCTAATAGTTTTTGTGTGTGGTGTTTAAGGTTTTCTGTATAGAGTATCATGTCACCTGCATATGACAGTTTTACCTCTTCCTTTCCAATTTGGACACCTTTTATTTCCTTTTCTAGAACACTCCCTCACACTGTATACAAAAATAAACTCAAAATGGTTTAAAGACCTAAATATAAGACATGACACCATAAAACTCCTAGAAGAGAACATAAGCAAAACATTCTCTGACATAAATTATAGCAATATTTTCTTAGATCAGTCTCCCAAGGCAAAAGAATTAAAAGCAAAAATAAACAGGTGGGACCTAATCATACTTAATAGCTTTTGCACAGCAAAGGAAACCATCAACAAAATGAAAAAAACTATGGAATGGAAGAAAATATTTGCAAACAATGTGACTAACAAGCGGTTAATAGCCAAAACATACAAACAGCTCATACAACTCAGTATCAGAAAAACAAACAACCCAATCAAAAAATGGGCAGAAGACCTAAGTAGATATTTGTCCAAAGAAGACATAGAGATGGCCAACAGGCACATGAAAAGATGCTCAACATTGCTAATTATTAGAGAAATACAAATCAAAACCACAATGAGGTATCACCTCACATGGGTCAGAATAGCCATTATCAAAAAGTCTACAAATAATAAATGCTGGAGAGTGTATGGGGAAAAGGGAACCCTCCTACACTGTTGGTGGGAATGTAAATTGGTGCAGCCACTATGGAGAACAGTATGGAGGTTCCTTACAAAACTAAAAATAGAGTTACTATATAATGCAGTAATCCCACTTCTGGGCATATATCCAGAAAAACTGAAAACTCTAATTCAAAAAGATACATGCACCCCAATGTTCATAGCAGCACTATTTACAATAGCCAAGACATGGAAATAACCCAAGTGCCCATCAGCAGACGATTGGTTTAAGAAGATACGGCATACACATACACACACACACACCCCCCCACACACACACACACAATGGAATATTACTCAGCCATAACAAAGAGTGAAATAATGTCATTTGCAGCAACATGAATGGACCTAGAGGTTATCGTACTAAGTGAAGTAAATCAAACAGAGAAAAGACAAATATTATACCACTTATATGTGGAATCTAAAAAATAATACAAATGAATTTATTTACCAAACAGAAACAGACTCACAGACTTCAAGAACAAACTTACGGTTACCGAAGGGGAAATGGAAGGGGGAAGAGGGATAAATTAGCAGTATGGAATTAACAGATAGACACTACTATATATAAAATTGATAAGCAACAAGGATTTTCTGTATAACACAAAGAATTATATTCAACATTTTGAGATAACCTATAATGGAAAAGAATCTGAAATATATATATAAAACTGAATCACTTTCCTGTACACCTGAAACTAACACAATATTGTAAATCAAATATACTTCAGATTTTTGTTTTTTTTAAAAAGTGCTGTGGGATCACAGAGGAGGGAAGAATTAATTTGGTGAGAGAGATCATGGAAAGCTTCAGAAAAGAAGTGACACAAGCTATGAAATGAAATATAAGACAGATTTGCCCAGATGAAGTCAAAGAAGTCAGTCTGGGCAGAAGGAATAAGGAGATTGGAAGAAAGGTGTGAAAAAATGCTTTTATTTTGAGAACAAGTATTCCAAATGGAAAGAGCATGGAATTCATAAAGAAAAGTAAAATGTCCCACTATTATGAGTCAAAATAGTGCAATTTGTTTGGTTTATACTGGATTTTGGTTTATTGTCCTCTATTTGTAGCTCATATTCTCATCACTGGCACATGGTGTCATTCACTCTGCTTCTTTATACTCCCTACCCACCCTTCGCTCTCCCTACCTATCTTCCCTCTTAACGTTGACCTCTTTTGTCTTTACTCAGCTGGAGTCATAGCACTGGCCTGTGTTCCCATGATCACCTTCAAATTAATCTTTATGCCATAATCTCTTTGCTAGTTCAAGTGACCACAGGTCAGCTGAAATTTGGAATTCCACAGAGGCATGGCTGAGAGAAGATAGCTTCATCAGGTTGGCCCCTCTCTTTATCTTATATTTCACCTACCTTCAGCATTAACTCACCCATCTAGTACTAGACTGCTAGGTCACAGGGTCCAACATTGTGTAGCTAATTAGCAAGGAACCTCACAAAAAAGACTTCACCAAAGATAGCATTGAAATAGGAAGCCTGTATTTGTTCGGTGGATGCCCTAGATGGAGTACTTCCCAGCTAAACAATGATGCAGGTGAAGTTAGCACACATACTTGACAGGAAAAGACTCCTATTTTTTTAAAACAAAAAAAGAAAAAGTTAAAAAAATAGTCACATCTTGAATCCGTCAAATCCACACCACCGTTATATTATACTGTCAAGTTTTTTCTCCTATAACAAAAAGAATGTATTTTATTTCCCTTAATCTAAACATTATACTTGTAGACAGAGTGTTTATTTATACAGTACCTAAGCAAAAGTTTTCATAAATGTGTTCAAGTCATCACAGTTTGGGTAATTTTGAAGTTTCAACTTCCATCCTCTCTTTGTAAACCTCACTGAAGAATTAGATGTCAAGTAAACACAGTTTTTAAAAATCCATGTTATTTGTGTAGCCCAGTTCTTAATGTTTTGACTGTTTTGTTAATCACTAAGTCCAGAGTGGCTTACACTTTTTTAGACAGTTTGGTGTCAAAAATCAAACATCTTTTCCACTTTAGGATTTGTTCACTGCACGTCAATTTTTAGGGGGTTTTCACCTTTGAATTTCTAAAAATGAATGAATTTTATAAGTCCTCAAATATTTTATATGCAATGATCTGAATTGCTGGTAAATGTCAACAAATTAATACAGATCTCCACATACCATTTAATAAATTCTACTTGAATTTAGATACTGACTAAAGATGGTACCTGTCTGTTGCATTGTTGGCATCTACCAATTTTAGAAACATTGCTCATTTTCTTCTTTGCATTACTTTTGATTCTAAGTGTATGTTTGTTGAAATTAATTTGACTGTATTTGGTTCAGGAAGCAGATTAAATTTATTACCTGGTGAATATTATACAGCATCAGAAATAACTAATATTAAAAGTAGTAGTCATCATAGATACAGTAGTACTAGCAATAGTGATATTAAGTGTTTATAACATATTGTTTTCTTTACTAAGTGCTTTATTTGTATTGCTTTATATAATTAACACAACAGCTCCACACACCCTATATTTTATCCCTATTTAATCAATAAAGAAACTCTGGCACAGAGTGGTTAGATAACTATTATAATTACCCAATTCACACAACCAAAAGCTATAGAAATAGAGTTCTAACCCAAATACAATTCCTGATTACTTGTGTTTCTAGAAAGAAAAGTAGTTATTGTAAATATTATTTAAGATACCATGCTGTACAGAAACAAAGAAAGATTATGATGTCCAAAAGTTTTAGAAGATGAAGGAGGGGACAGGATCTGAGTTGACTGAGGGAGCAGGGAACGCCTTTTTCATAAGGCAAGATAGACAATCAAGGGGCTTTAGAGGCCAGGTCTTCTCCTTTACTTGGTAGGTGTCTTTGGACTTTTTTTTTTTTTTTAAATCAGTACTTCCCTAGGCCTCAGTGCTCCTATCTATAAAATAGATAATACCTCAGTTTTATTCATCAGTATAAAAGAGATGATAGCTTATTCATAAAGTTGGGGTAATAACATTGATATATGACACTTACTGCTAACACTGACATTTATTCACTTTTCTCTATTTCTGTCCTGATAATGATAAAAAAAAAAATTACTCTCTTCCTTGTTAAATAAAAGAATAAAAAAATACTCTTGATTATGTCTACTGCCACCCTCTCTAGTCATTCGTCCCTCCACTTCTTGTCTTGGTTTTTTGTACTTACAGTTTCTCCCTCTTCCATTCTAATGTAATAATTGTAACAATAACAATAATTTCTCTCATTTATACTATTCATTTGAGCAGTTTTCTACTTGCCTTTTTGAATAAGAATTCTCAAAAGATATTCTAAGGGACTCCCAATTAAAGATAAATAATTTATGTGTTTGACTTTTATCCTCTTGTAAAACCTCATTAAATTAAGATACAACAGATTTATCTTAGTTTCTATCTAGGTCAACTTTTAATTCCCAATTTTTCGGGCTACTGTCTGTCTGCCGTCATCATCGCAAAAGATGTATTCTAAAGGTGAATTACCCAATTGTTCTGTACTAAGTAATCACTTGTATATATATATATATTTTATATACGGTTTCCACAGTTAGCATTTTCAAGCTCGGAAAGAAGACATTTCTCTATACATTATTTCATGAACCCTCTTCCAGAAGACAAAATAATTCTTTTTATATAGGCTCAAATAAATAAACCATATTGCACTGTGTGCCTTTATATATGAAAAATCCTTGAGATGTGGTCTGAGCAATCACATGTGCTGATAAAGAACTTTCAAAAATAGAATCAGAGTTAGAAAATACATTGTATAGAAGAAATTATATTTCTTGTAGTAAGATATAATTTAAAATACAAGAACAGGCATTTACTCATAGTCTCTAAAGAACACATGAAAAAGAGCACTACCATAGTTCACACCTCCGAAGATAATAATCTGTGCAAAATTACTCCCTTTAGAAAGTAGAGGTGAAAAGAGACATGAGACCTCGAAACCCTGCCAAGCTAAGGATGAACAAAAGAAGTAAACCACATGTACTGTGGGAGGCAAAGCCATGGAGGAACTGTTAGGCAAAAATAAGACCAAGCCGTGATGTGGTCCAGAGGCTCACTAACGTGAAGTTCTCAGAAGCATCTGATGGGCCTCGAGGTCTGATAGGAACGGATAAAAGTTCCGGAAGTGTGGACACTGATCGGGTTCAATTGTTTGGTAATTTTTCTTAAAGAGTTGCTTTTTGTTTGAAGCACTGTCCTCCTTCAACTCTCTCTTGGAAATGGATAAAAAACAGCATAAAGAGATGAAATAACAGTGCAGGCTTTGAAGTAGAATTATTCTATTCATATGAACTTCAAGAGAACATTTGGGCTGGTCCCTAGAAAAGACTACTGTATATATTAGACAAGCTGGAAGGGGGAAAAGAATAAGGACTGTAAAAAAGTGTTTTATACTGTCCCTAAATGAAAGAGCATTAAGTTCAAAACTCAATGGGCAGTATATTTATTCATGGTAGAACTGAAGATGATTTTCAGAGAAAACTCAACTAGCTTTTTTTTTTTTTTTTGGAGGTATAAATTGCAAAACAAGTATTTTATTTTATTTTTTATTATTTTTATTTTATTTTATTATTTTATTTATTTTTAACATCTTTATTGGAGTATAATTGCTTTACAATGTTGTGTTAGTTTCTGCTGTACAACAAAGTGAGTCAGCTATATGTGTACATATATCCCCATATCCCCTCCCTCTTGCTTCTCCCTCCCACCCTCCCTATCCCACCTCTCTAGGTGGTCACAAAGCACCGAGCTGATCTCCCTGTGCTATGCAGCTGCTCCCCACTAGCTATCTGTTTTACACTTGGTACTGTATATATGTCCATGCCACTCTCTCACTTCATCCCAGCTTACCCTTCCCCCTCCCCGTGTCCTCAAGTCTAGAGTTTCTTTTATGCCTTAAGTTTAGGTCTACTCTCTGGACATCTCTCCAGGCTATGTGTTTGTCAGTATCTGATCAGTCCTGCTATGTTTAAATTCCTTGCACTGAATACAACACCGCTTACCTTGTATGCTCAGCTTTCATTTATTGACCACAAGATGACTTAACATATTTAACATAACATTAAGGGATGGGAAGATACTGCTCCAAAATAAGAAATTTTAAGAGCATAAGGAACAGAAATCTCAAATGTTGTGAGAGTGTGATGCAAGAGAGAATGGGAGCTGGGAAGGCAAGGGAAGAAAGTGCATGGATCTTCAAAGGAAGTAAAAGCATACAGGAACACCGGTATCATCTCTTTTATTAACAGTGCGAATGCTTGGGTTGCTATCTACTTTCTCTTTTTATCCTTCTGGGGATCCCAGTTCTTATGTGCTATCCATCTGTATTTAACTTGTCTACTTTGGTCAATCATTCACTAAGTCCAGCTACTCAAAACACATGGTCAAAGTGTGGACTACCAACATTGGCATCACCTGGGAGCTTATGAAACTACAGATACCTAAGACACTCCCCAGACCTACTGAATCCGAACTAGTATTTTAGCTCAATCCCCAGATCGTGCTTGATCAGCAGTACTCTGACTCGTTTCTATAGATTTGGATCTCATTCTCTTTCAGGCACACACATTTAGCTCGCTCTTCCTATATTTCATGGCTGATTTCTCAAGACTTCACTGGCCCAGTGGCTCCACACAGGCTTTATATCCTGTCTTTGTCCTACGAAGGCTAATCAGCTTCCAGGGTCTATGGGCTCCAGGGGCCTGAGACCAGTCACCAAGATGTCTCAGACCTGGGATATCAGGTAAAAATTACTTATTCCACTAATTAAGAGAAATTGTTACATATTTCAAGAATAACTGTGATGGAAATTGACAGAAACTTGTATTTTAAGTAATATTTACCTATCAATGACAGAGGCTAGATTGGAGGTGGGAGAATCTTACTTGGAAGATATTTCTACTATTCAGATTTTTTAAAGTGTTGCTCCCTGTGTTTGCTTAGTTTGGGGTTTTTTGGGTATTTTGTTTTTTGGTTAAAAAAGAGTATGCAAAACTTCAACTGTATAAATAGTTTTATCTAGTTTTTGAGTAACATTCTCAGGAGAGGGAGTGTAATGCAATGAGAGTGTATACTTTATAGATAATATCGTCATCTCATTTCCGTTAGATTCCCTAGGATAATGAAGGTACAAATTTTCCTGGAATATTTCCACATTAGGCTTCCTGAAATTTGGCAGCAGTATGAGTGACTTCTTGAATTTCTTAACCATTTTTTCCCATTAATCTTAAAGTATTTAAATTCTATGAAGAAAATACAGTAATTTAAATACTTCCTATAAATAGAACTACTCAGATTACCAACAGAAATCCTTCTTAAAATTAAATATACAATTTAGCAAAATAGTAATCAAAGGCTATTTCCTTAGAATATTTTGGTGCCATTAAATCCCAGTAGTTTGTAGAGCTAATACTTAAAAGCATAACCAGCTTTAACAGTGTACGCATGTGTACATGCCATATATTTCCAAGATTTATTTTTCACTTCATCTTGGGTGGTCTACTACTGCCTTTTACACTACAACCAACTGATCCCAAAGTTCAGGGTTATTGAAAAGCATCATAAATAAAATCCATGTGTGCATTGTTTAAGTACCAGATGATATTTACAAAGGTTTCAGCAACTTTGCCAGTTCACTGCCAGCAAAAATTACCGATCTCTACCGTTAGTTGTACAATCACAAATGTTTTTGTAAGGTTGAATTCACCCCAGTAATCTTTCCTGGCAAATTCTAGTAGGATTGTGAAAGAATTATATTATTTATGTTGCACTCACTGTTGCATGTCAAAGCAGCAGATACTATCTGTTTAAAGCAGCCCTTGAACTTCTTGTTGGACTACCCATTGTCACAGATCTATACATTCTTAAGGAAAGAATGTCTGTCCTTAAGAGAAAGTCTCTATGCTATTTTTTCTATGAAAATAGTTTATTGATTAGCAGCAGTTTGTGAGCCTATTAAAAATCACTTCCAAAAAAAAAAACATTTAGGACTGAAGTATTGGATGTTTTATGTCAATGAGATTTCAGGAAGTGGGGACTTTAAATTAAAGCTCAAGAGAGTTTCCAGTCATGGAGTTTAAAAAGTGCAGTTTTCTCTTAAGCTCTCTGTAAATCATCTTAAAACACTGCTGATTTGCTAATGTGTAACACAGACTTCTAGATTTTTGTTGGGGAAAAAAGGATAAATTGGGAGCAATGGGAATGGGAGCCTGGGGGCAATTTGAGGTAAAGGAATGTTTCCAAAGCAGTTTTTGAACAGTTGTAAGGACAAAATGAAGTCACTACCAAAGAGGTGCTAGTTTACAGTCCCAGAGTCATGAAACATAAGCATTTCATTTTGTACCGCTGAGTATCAGCTTCTTGATATGAATTAATAGCAGGTTATATTTTTATATTTTTAGCATAAAAGGGTAACCCTTGGATAAAATCTCATATAGCATCAACAGCTATGTCATTAGGCAAAACCCAGTGTTAAAGAATTTAAAACCCCAAATCTCCATTGATAGCTCATAACCTACTCCAGTCTCAGGCCACTTTGGCAAATGTGTTGTCCTAAGTTACATTTGTGACAGTTTCCTTGAACCTTTAGGAGTTGTTTCCTTGGCTAGGTACAGTGAACCATCCATGTTTTTTATTGGTCAGTTCCGGTGCTGATCACCACAGAATAGTGGCCAGTAGCTTATAACGTATAAATGTTATGTAAAGTGGTCAAGGTTTTGATCAGTCGGAAGTATTGGCAAATTAGAAGAACTACACTTTCCAGGAGGCTCATTATCCTTTCCACTTTGGGGCTGAAGAGAGGACCACATAGGACAAGGTTAGAGGACTCTGACCACTTTCAGAGAAAAAGGCTATCTCCCCAAGCAAAAGCAAGAGCTCCCTGTGGGTGAGATGTCAGAGGAGATACCAGAAAGTGGAAGCAGGAAGAGAAGTGGCAAAGAAGGTGGATAGGGAGCTAACTTAACCTTCTTTCCTTTAGGAAATCTAAATTTTCAAAAGGAAATTTACAGTGAAGCTACAGGAAGATAATTTTAGAATTTGGGTTAATCTGAAAAACGACATGATTAAGGGATTGATTCAGGGAGTTGCTTGTCTAGCTGGAAATACAGATTCTCAAGCCTTGGGTTGTTTTATCTAGGTTCTAAAGAGCTGTGTGTATGTGCTTGTGTGTGTGTATGTGATTGTGTGTGTGTGTGTGTGTCAGTTCAAACATATCTAAACTGACTAATAACCCTCTCTCTATTTATTCAAATTTTAAAGAAGGTAACTTGTAGAACTCTTATTTTCAAAGCTAAAATTGCTTGTTGGGAATCTACAGTGTTTAGGTCTCAAGCACCTACCCACTTTCCCCATCTTTGCATTTTATACACCATTAGCTAATAGAATAGGTCATAGCTCCACTTTCACTAGGAGTGTATGCTTCAGTGAGGAGAAATTCAACGGCCCCACCTTTATCACCAAATTTACAGGCAATTCATTTGGAAAAATAAAATGAGATACAGCACCTCACAGTCGTAGGTTCCTCCTATAAAGCCTTGTCCATCAAGCTGTGACTGGTGCCGCTGCTGCAACCCACCGTCAGTGCCTGCTCCTCTTCTACAACCAACCCAGCTCCAAGCCTCTACTGCACCCGTCTGCACTCAGCCCAAGCTGACTATGAAACTATTACCTGAACTCCTTGGAGCTCATCTTTGTGGATACTCACACATCCAGCCCCAGACACTCGCCCTGGGAAACCACAACAGTCCCTAGTGCCACTCACTGGTGCCATCCCCAATCCTCTAGTACCCCGATCTTGCTACTGCTGACATATACTAGTTCCTGGTATGTTTCGTAGAATTGAACAATAGAAGAAATACATCTACCCAGACTTTAAAAAAAATTTCCTCAATAATCTCTTTTAAAAGAGTTTTAATTTAAACCCAAACACACTTCAGGCAAGATGAAGGTTTGTGACAAACTCTTTCTTCTGTCTCACATGCGAGTACTCAAATGCAACTCTTCTCCCTCACTTCTAGGAGTGTAGTTTTTAGAGGAGATGGTGAAAGGAGACCTCCACATCTTTCTTCAAACTCCTTCCATTGATTACAGAGGAAAGAAGGTAAACCAAGTAAGCACCTTAGGATATGCTACAAATATCCTAGGACTGTTCCAAAAAGGTTTGAAAATGTGACTCAACCTCTCAGGTTGTGCATGGTAACATAAGATAAATGCTATATGTGAGGGAATTGCAAAAATCTCAGTGACAATATTAAATATTAAAAGGGAAGTATTTGAGGTGCAGGAAGGCTCTGCCCCAAATCTCATCCAGATTACTGCCTCTTCTGCCTGCCTACAAAATTGACTCTACTTCCCCTTTCTCTTTCCATGAGCGACCTCTTTATTTTTGCTCATAATTGTGGATACTGAGGCTCTTGGATTATGGTTATAATCCGAGCCCACTTTTTAAAAAAATCCTGTCTTCTATAATACATTCATACCATGACCATACTCTGATTATGTTACCTTTGAGCTCTATTAATCAGAAACAAATGCATATGACAGATATCTATCACAAGCTTACAATACGTAAAAACTAATAATATTACGTTATGGAGGAATTGACACTGCACTCAGAAAGACCAGAAAAGATTGAAGTATCTTATTTATTCACCTGAAAAATATTTATCAAGTCTTTATTATGTGATAGACACGAGATATAAATCTGACTTCTGGGGGGATTACAACCTATAATTGAGATAAGAGTTGATACTGAAATATATAATAGAAAGCTACAAACATATTAAGAAAACAAGTTATTTACATACTACTGCAATTCATAGATCACATTGTTAAAAAAAGAATCTCAGAACTAATTCTGGAACAACTTCGCTCTCTCAGGGAGATTCAGCATTCTTAACCCCGTTATACAGAGAAATGGACAAATAGTGGAAGGCTTTGATGTTAGAGTTCATGTCTCATTATAGATTGCTTTTCATACTAATTATCACTGTCTCTATGGTGTATGAAGTTAACATAAGTATTTCTCCACGGTAATTTAAATATTTGTACAAATTTACCCATATAAAATGTTTTTGTGTACATATTTCTGAAATTTGAGGAATAAATATTTCAGTTTGGTAACTTTCTGCTTTTTCAACTTGCCCACTAGTAGCTTCTATGACTTCATACCTATTAATCCCTCCTCAATAATTGTTTTGTTTTTACGTAGAAAGATCCTAGGCGTTTAGATTACTCATTTCCTTCATGTAACTGATGTTACGCACAATTTATATTTAGCTAAGTGTGTTCACTTTTAAAAACATACTTAGGAAGAGTTCAGTCTTGAGAATGGGTTCATGCTGGGGTAAAGCACCAACAGGCACTAACAGGCTGTCAACTTTTCAAGAAAAGACCTCTCAGGATATGAGTATCCAGGGATTTTGCAAAGGCTATTTTCACATGATAAAATGTCTCAGTCTGAATTTCTTGGCAACTTTTGTTCTTGATATTTTATTTTTCAATTCAAAGACATTTCAATGTGTCATTATCTTGAAGAATGTAACATTACATGAGTCCAGATGAGCATAGAAACTTAACAAAAGTTCCATGATTTTAGCCAACCTGCACCTGCCATCTTCCCTGGAGACCCACTCCTGTGTGGTTTCCTTACATGAAGTAAAAGCTTCTTAGAGATCATACTGCAGTAATTCCCAAATGTTATGCAGTTGCAAAACCCTCTCATTGTGAGATTTTTGCCTTCCACCTCTAGCATTTTGGGAAAATTTGAAGGAATCTCAAGTTAATCTAGTCTTTCTGAAAAACCCAAGTGATGAAATTAGATAATGAGCATGGAAAGGAGATTTTAAAGTAATTATTCTCTCTTCTTTTGGGATTGGGCTGGCATTCCTGGGGAAGGAATGGCTTCTGCACATGATGTCTGCTTCTATACCCCTGATTCACTTATCACCACTCCAAGAAAACATATTTCTTTCATTCATTCATTCATTCAGTAACTATTTGATGAGCACTAATGTATGCCAAGCATGGTCCTAGGTGCTGAATATTTAGAGGTAAAAAAAGACAAAATTCCTATACTAAAGGCTCTTACATTTCAGTTTGTGAAACAGACAATGAAACATTAAACAAGTAGATCTTTAGAATCTAGTAGCTCACAATTTTCTTTAGCACCAAGCAAAATATTTTGTACATAGTAAGTGTTTAGTAACTATTTACTGAATGAAAGATACAGTGTGGCTTTGTTATTTACTAGCAAGCTATTTATCCTTCCTAAATGAGAATAACAATAGAGTTCTACTGGGTTTCCATAAGATTTTTAAAAATGTATTTAATATGTGAGTCACGGTATCTTGCATACAGTAAATGGCAGAAAGTGTCAGTTCACAAAATTATGCACAATATGTTATAAATGTTATGGAAACTGAAGGCAAGGAGTTAGTGATGTTCTGGTAGGTGGTTAGATAAGTGGGGTTAGCTGGACCTAAATATATCATAAAGGATGGAAATAAAGACATGTTATTCCTTCTTCCCCTTCAAGAATGGTACTTGACAATTTACAATTGAAAACAAAAGATATGAAGGAGTAAAAGAGATTTCAGCTAATAATTTGAATCAGCCTGACTAGTGATGGCAATAGCTTTGGAACATGGGAAATAGGTCAGTGTATATGTGAAAGCCATAATGGTTAACCAGGCAGTTCCACAGCTGTGGCTAGAAATTAGTCTTTTCCATGTGGCTTTAATATACAAACTGAAGTGGCAAAAGTACTCAGAAGGGCAGATGTAACTTGGAGAATAAAAATGTATTACAAGTACTAAAACTGATTATATTATTTGATAGTGCACTATTTGCACGATGTCCCTTCCCTTTTATCATTATTAATAATTAAGTTTTGATTATAATATATACCATAGTTCATTAATTCAACAAATGTTGAGTGTTTCTAATGAAACAGAAAATGTGTGAATACGTTAAACTGGAATACCACACAGAAATCCTTTAATACGAAACAAACTTCTCCATAAGTTATCATAATATAAATTCTCAGCTAACTGACCCTTAAAATCCTTCCATTTAAATTGATTCCTGTTGTCCAACCATATAAGAGCTTTCACTTGCATATTTTGTGCCATGAACATAGAATCAAGTGGGAACTGGCACCACTCAGTTTGGATCTCAACATCTGTCCTTCTTCAAATTAAAAAACTCGGGGTGGGGGGAATGACACATGATAAATCTATGATAGTTTCAATCAGTGTCAGTTGATAGAACTTAACTAATACTGTTTGAGGTTCTAATTACATGAATAGAGTCAAGGTGTTTGACATGTGTAGATTCCATACACAAACTTAGTTCATGCAGTAAATTCACCTACTTTTATTAAAAGGTAAGAAGGTGCCATAAATCACAAAATTATAATCCTTCACTAATGGAGAACCAAAATAAACAAGTGAATAAGTGCACTAGCAAATGCTGACTAATTAAACCTACACCCCAGAATTATTTCTTTAGCCTCCAAAGCCTTACTTATTAGAAAACATACCATGAGAAAGTATGCTTTTCTTTCTAAACTTTCTCATGAGCTATAGAGAATAAAACCTGGTTGGATAGGGGAAAGGAAGTAATATAAAATCCAATGAATACATGGGATAGATTAACATGGAGAAATGTGGATAATCTACTTATGCAGGAACATTTTCTTAACAACAGCTCTTTTCTGCCACTATCTCTTAACTCTGAAATCCTAGTGGAATTGAATATTATATTTTATTATTTGAATTGATTCCCTAAATTCTTTGTTAATTGAGAAAGCTGATATTGTATGAATTCTCCAAATGACTGTGGTTTCAAATGAGAAGTACATTTATAAAAGAACTTTAATTCCTCTACTTTTGAAATGAGACTATTAATCTTAATTACATATTATTATAGCACCTAATATTTTAAAACTGAGGAGTAACTTTAAAAAGAGTAAAATCAAACTTTTTTAAAATAAGACTTTCCCATTAGGATACTACAAAATTATGTTTTAAATATAGTGAATTTTTCTCCAAAGTATTTAAAGCTTGTTTTATTTAAAAGATATTGGCTTCTTATTCATTGCTAAGTAACTCAACTCTGAAGGCTACCCAGTTATACATCTGGAGTCAGCTACATAACAAAAATATCGACTATTTTAAATACTTGGGCAAAAGCTGAACCTGGAATTAAGCTATGTGGATAAATTTCAATTCACAATACCTCAACCATCTCTCAGTTTTATCAGTACTTTCTAATTAATTCAATAGGTTTTATTACCTTGATTACATTTGAAAGCAAAAAATGATATAACAGGAAAATGGAGGAATATTAAAATATTTGTGCAAAAATATGCAGAAAATAATCTCAGAAGTATTATAGATTATCAAATACAATTTTTAGAAAGATGTAAAATGTCATTAAAAACACATCAATCTACAATGATGTTATGTGAATAATTTCCATTTTTCTAAAAGTTACTATCTAATGAATACCCTAAATTATCTAAAAGATAAAAAAGGGAACTTCAACTTAATGCTTTTATATAATTAAATTGTAACAATCTTTTAAAATGTATTTTTCTTCTCATAAACAATAGAAGCATTAGAAATCTATGCCACAGATGAGAAAACACAAACAGGTTTCTTCAATAAGATCTGGCTGAGGAAAACCCATTTTAGCTCTATCTAATTAGGATTCTTTACTCAGGCTATTTTGGGCCAAGTGTTTAGGAAGAATACCAGTAACAGAATGGTTTCTAAAATCAAATATAGTGAACCCAGGCAGAAAAAAATATAATAAAGTTGCTTCAGAAATGCACCTGCCACACAGATTTGTCTCCAGCAAAACAAAGGCAACAGGCAGGGTAGTCTGACACTGAGCTAAGATAGAGTGACATATTTTAAGCAAGATTTCACACAGCTCACAAGACAAAGAGATGAAGTCAACAGCAGATGTGTAAAGAACGAAAAACCAGCATAAAGACCTTGTGTGCTCAGACAACCATAACCATAAGAAGCCAAGAGACTCCAACACAAACCCTTAACCAAAGCACCACTATCCTCCCAGTAAGAGAGTCCCTGAACTCAGATGAGGAACACAGAGGAAACTGACAATGAACACAAAGTCAAAAAAGCAAAGGCAAGTATTGAATCTTGATTCTTCAAAGGCGTAGGTCATATTATTTATTTAATTTAATTTCTTATCTTCAGAAAAACTTCCTGATGTACTTCTATTCTAGCACTCATTATATTATATATCCATATAGAGATATACTCTCTCTATATATATTTTTTTAATTTTACACTTTATTTTTGGCTGTGTTGGGTCTTCGTTTCTGTGCGTGGGCTTTCTCTAGTTGCGGTGAGTGGGGGCCACTCTTCATCGCGGTGTGCGGGCCTCCCACTGTCGCGGCCTCTCTTGTTGCGGAGCACAGGCTCCAGACGCGCAGGCTCAGCAATTGTGGCTCACGGGCCTAGTTGCTCCGCGGCATGTGGGAATCTTCCCAGACCAGGGCTCGAACCCGTGTCCCCTGCATTGGCAGGCGGATTCTTAACCACTGCGCCACCAGGGAAGCCCCTACTCTATATTTTTATCTGACTGGCATCTTAGCCAGATGTTGAGCTTTTTGAGAGGAAAAAATCCTCTATTGATCTTTATATCCACAGCTTCTAGCTTAGTTCCAAACATATAATAGAAAGTACTCAGTAGATGTTTAACTGATTGATTTGTAGTTAATGTACTACTAGAAACGTGTTAAATTTTCTTATCAAGTATATTAAAATCAGCAGTGCCATCTTTGAGTATGAATGAGAAATGTGGTATGTGTTTGTATAGATATGGTATCAAGTGTATGTAATGTAAAATGTCCACAGCATTGGACAAAAAGGCATAGTGAGCACACACTATAGTCTTCTTCCCTCACATTGCACCCTAGAACTGCATATATATGTTTTTAATTGCACAAATGTAGAACCATACTCAGAAATAAGGAAAATTTCAGAAGATCAAAAGTGAGTTATTCCTGACAGACTGAAAGGAGACAAATTTTGATCAAATAGAAGAATGTGAGCTCAATAAACTTTTGGAAGAGTATGATTTTTAAAACCTGACAGGAGCAAAGCCACAGAAATTCCATGGTGGATGCCTGCAGTGGGAGGGAGCTGAAACAACTGTAGTATGATAAATTAGGGTACCACCAAGGAGATAGTCTATCTGCCAGCTCAGGCACATTTCCTGCCCCTCTGCCATCGCATATGACACATCCCTCTCCACCAAGATAAGCTGTAGCATTAGTGTTTATCTCAAGGTAGACTTACAGGTTGGATACAAAAGACAAGGAGCTAGGCAGCTGGCAATGCTAGAGGAAAATTGGGGGGAAAAAAAGCCCAAAATAAAAGGACAGAAACACCTCTATATAAGGCTAATCTTGCCCTTCTACCAGAGTCACTGAAAACTGAGTAGTAAAAGAGCCAGTTGTAGTTTGAGTAGATAGACTTCATAAACTAGAAGAGCCAAACACCTGAAAGGGAAGCTGAACTACAGATAAGACCATTTTCAGAGATCACAAGACACCTTAGGAGAACCAGCCACAGGAAAGAGAAACAACAATCAGGTGAACTTAAACCAGAGAAAAAAGATCAGATAGAGCAGTGATTATCAACCACTGCTGCATTGGAATCGCTTTAAAATGTGTTGAGACCTCAGTATCTGAGGGTTAGATATTATGATGTACTTGGTCCAAGGTGCTACCTGGGGGTTAGGTTTTTTTTTTAAAGTTCCCCAAGTGATATTAATGTGCAGCTAAGGATGAAATCTTTTGTGATAGGGCAGCCATAACAGGAATTTAAAATACATATGCACCTTCATAGAGTTAAAAGAGAGATTGCATCTATGATGCCTATTATGATATTCAAAGATCCTTTTAGGATTTATGATATTATCTTTATCCTCTGCTAGTTTTCCTCTGTTACCACTGACTATTATTGTGGGAGAGAGGGGTTTGAATAAAGGGAGGCTGTGTTGAGTTAGGGTATCTCCAAGGGATTTCCTAGAAATTAACCAAACAAAGGCCGCATAAAGTAGAATTACCTGCTTGTATTCAACAAGGTCCAGTGTCTGGTCCTTACATGCTCAGAAACATGATCTGCCAGATTTCAAGATCCAGTGTACTCAGAGATGCTGTCTCCAGACTACAAAATGCGATTCGGAAGAAAATAGACAATTTATTAATTTACAACAAGAAATATAGTTGTGAATAAGATAGAAAAGCATGCAGAGGAAGATTTTCATTTAGCATGGAATCAGAACAAAAGGAATTAGTCATATGCCTCAAATGTTTGAGGGCCTCAGCTGTAATTATTGGAAGCACTTTCTCGTTCATTTGTTAAAAATAAGGATTGACTGAATTCCTCTTTTGTGTCAGTATGACACATGAACGTATAGACAACGTTTCTTGTCTCAGGGAGATGGCATTCTAGTGGTAGGGGGGATGAAGACAATAAAGAAATTAATACATAGATCAATAAAAATATCAAAGTGAGTATAGTGGGTTAAACAGTACCCTCCCACAGCAAAATCCATGTCTACCCAGAAATTCAGAGTGTGACCTCATTTGAAGATAGGGCTTTTGCACAGGTCATACTGTTTGGATTGGGCCCTAAATCAAATAACTGGTGTCCTTATAAAAAGAGGAGAGGGTACAGAGAGGCACACAGAGAAGAAAGCCATGTGAAGATGGCGGGAGGCCGAGATTGGGAGTTGTGCTTCCACGAGGCAAGGAATGCCAGGAGCCACCAGAAGCTGGAAGAGGAGAGGAAGGAACTCCCCGCCCCACAGCCTCATAGGGAGCACAGCCCCTCCAGCACCGTCGTTTCAACCTCCAGTCTTCAGAACAAAACACCTGGTTTGTGGTGATTTGTTGCGGTCGCTGCAGGAAACGAATACAGCAGTGATCCGCTGTAGATGTAGAATTAAAAGGACAACGGTGTGATGGAAAGTCAATGAATGACATTGATTCTGGGATTGAAATGGGAATAAAGAGCAAACCACCAACAAATGATAGTAATAATGCTCAAGATAGACGACATGGCCACAGCAAAGATTCTAAGGCCGTAAACAGCGTGCCGCCTTCCAGAAACCAAAATTAGGCCAGTGCAGCTAGAGTTCCATGGGCTGAGGGCAGAAAGGTAGGAGACCAGGTTGGAGAGGAAATCAAAAGGCATGTAACATAAGGATTTATATAGATTTTAACTTCAAGTGCAATTTGAAAATGTTGGAAAATCTTAAAATAAGCAGAAAATGGACTCAATCTGATGGAGGATTTTAAAAGATCCTTCTGGTTGCTGTGGAGAGAATGTATTTTTTTCAGTTAACCCTTTGACAACTAGCGTATGGTCACAGTGAGGGATAACTTGGGATACGAACAACATGTCATTTCTAGATCTAGCTCTTTGTCCAGTCACTGGTAGCATGTTTTAGTATCAATGAAATGGCAGTAGGAAAGCTGAAGAATATTAAAGGAGAAAGATCCCAACGCTAAATAATTGTCACGAGTAGCAGGCTTCTTCTGCATTTGCTTTTCATCCGCTCTCATTAGCAGCTACTGGTTTTCTAAAGGGTGAAGGGCTAAGACCCATAGCTTATCAGATGATATTACTATAATATGCTCAAGATAAGAATAATTTAGAGAAGTCCTGTTTCTTTATTATGTGTACTATTTCTCACAGAAAGAGCCAAGCAGCAGTAGTATTTCTAATTAACTGCACCTGAGAATTTGAGATTTCCTAAGAAATGACCAAAAGAATGCTAACTTGGAATGATGGTTACTGGATATCCAATCCAAAAGGTGAGTTATGTTGTATTACATAAAGAAAGAAATGCTGTAACAACTTACCTGTATATATGTATATAAACTTGAATGCTAGTGATTCTAATATTTATAATAATTCTGAAAGTTTCCAGTGTATAGCTTCACTATTTATACAGTCACTAAAAGGGAAATGAATAGCAGGTAAGTACTTTGTTCTACTAATAAGAAACAGTGTAGAAATACAGACAGATAATATGTTGTGCCCCAGTGAATTTCCCAGCACATACAGTTGAGAATAACAGCTAGTGAAGGCATGGTTCTTTGGTCACCTACTTCAGAAAAAAAAATCTGGGGAACTTGTGCTCACCTGGGGAACTTGCTCTCATCAGCTAATTTTGAGAACAGGATAAAGGAAATTGTGTCCCAGGCAGCCTGACATGAGACAATGGGGCAGTCTCCTTATTGCTTAAACATACGGCATTATGCAGAGCCGGTTCTGCACTTACTTTCTCACAAAAAGCAAAAATCAGCCTCAAAGACCAGTGACGATATTGCAAAAGAGGATTTATTGAGCTTCATTACATCTTGAAAGGATTAGCTGCACCTGCACATAAAGAATCTCAGTCGGTTCAGATAAACAGGCTGAAGGCGCCTGCTTTATTATACTGCTTTCAAGGGGAGATCTGTGACTGATACTCCTAAAGATGTGCAAAGCCTCCAGGTTCCCTGGCGAGGAGCAAGAGTGCCATCTTCTGGTAAAAGAGACTGAGAACATAGGGAAGGCTCTTCTTGAACTTGTTAGGAAAGAATGTTATTAAATAAAGAATTTTCATTTCTTTGAAGCTGAATAACAGAACTGTTGAACGTATCATTTCCTCCTCAGGATTTTATTCCACTCTCAATTGCATAAAATGAAGTAAAAATACACTCTAAGAAGTAAAGTGGGAAGAAGGCGGAAAAAGGACAAAGGAGTGTCTTTTGACAGAGAACATTAACAGAGAAGTTCTAGTTTTAGGGTTGAGAGTTATTTCCCCCTATCTAGTTTTTTCTTTCTTCTTGTAAATACCTTCAGGTAAATTAGCTATTATATAATTTGGAAACTCTTGATAGTTAAAACATAATGTTCTCTGCTCAAGACATTAATGTCAACATTTAGAATTAGAGTAAGCATGTATCAAATAATAACAAAGCATAGTAGCTTTATTAATGTTAAATTATTGCAATTATTTCTTTGTTCCACTTAAAATATCACTCACTTATGCGAGGTAAGTTTGCACCTTTCTCTCAATTTCTGACCTATACTTTAAACAATATGCTTTAAACATCCATATTTTAATCTTTATTTGAATCATTACATTGAAATAATTCTACTTGGTCTGCAAAATGTACTTTGTTCCTAACTACATTTAACAGTTCTAGAGTCCTCACTTAACTAGCGGTTCACATAAATTCTCCACAAAATTTAGCTGTGATCAACATAGCCAAGCACTTCCCAGATCTCCCTTCAAAGAAGGGCTTGTTATCCCAGAGTCTAGCTTCCAGCCTCTTTAGGGATTGATTCCTCAGCTGCACCTTCTTACCCTTCCGTTGGCTCCAGTTCCCCCATGGCTGACATCCAATGACAGGTGGATACAGGAATATCAAGACCTGCTATTTCTGCCTAATTTTGGACCACTCTAATGGACCACCTTGGCCCCAGAGCAACTTGTAAGGTTGACAGAAGTCAACCTTCCAGCCTGAATTCCGTCTCTTCCCGATTTCCTGCTTGCTTACCCTCCCTTACACAGGTTAATCCCAGCGGCATTCCCTAATGAACAACTTGTTTGCAGGCTCACTCCATCTCAGCGTCTGCTTCCAGGAGAATTCAAACAGCTGCTCCAGTTGAAGGACAGCCTCATTATAACCAGGTACTTTGTTTTGTCCTCTTCTATGGAAAAAGATGTTATTTTTAACTTAAAAATGATTTATCTCTCATCAAATCTTATCAAATACTGTGAGATGCATGGTTTTTGGCCATTATGTCTATTTTATATCACTGAAATATTTTACATAATCCTGTATGTGTATTGCATATGTATGTGTGTGTATTGGTATGTTGATCTAAATTTGAAATCCTGAACAGTTTATTGGATTAATGTTTTAAATTCTAACTAGTTTAACTATAGATCATGGATGCTTAAAATATGTATTTTAATATAATATGTGCCATAAAGACTTTGAGCTCTTAATAATTTGAGATGGTAGATTGATCTGAAATATTTTATCTTTGCAAGTTAATAATGCGTACTCAGTCCCTCTAGTTTAAAAAAAAAAAAAAAACAAGGACTAGAATTAGTATTTTTAAATGGAAGGAAAATGCCCTCTAGTGGTAAATATTAATAAGCTTTATTTTTAAAGCATTAAACTCAATGCCTTGTTTAAGGCATAGTTAAGTGTCTACCATGAGCTAAGCCCAGGGTACAATTATGAATAAAGTAGAAAGATTACAAAACCTCTTCTAATGTGCATTCTAGTAAGAGAGACAAATTTTTAAAAAGAAAATAATTAAAAGAATTGTGTATTTAGTGAACATGATAAAGGGAACAAACAGGATTTTGAGATAGCGAACAGTTAAGGGGAAACTTGCTTTATTGTCAAATACTACTTATGCCTTCATTTCTAGGAAGCTTCAATCTTCTCATTTATATTTTGTGGAATAAGGATGGTTGTCTTTGTCGCTTTTGCTTTATTTTAAAAATTTGAGGCTTGTGAGTGTATGAAACTAGAATCTCAAATCCGAAAAAGAACTCAAAGCTAAATTAGTTGTCTAGAGACATCCTGACATACCAATTCATGTACACAACATCTAAAATGTTATGTAGCAATTTTGCAGGTTTTGCAAAATAACAAAGAAGTAAGAGGAAACCCATTGTATTACCAGTAGAAGGGTTTCACAAATATATAATAATTCAGAGTCTTCGTCTCACTACAAGAGCATAATCTCACCAGTATAAAGAAATAAAAACTTATGGAAATCCTCATAATTGTATCAATTATATGAGCACTGAGCAAAAGAAAAACGAACTTCTTCAAGATCCTACAGGATCCCACTGACTTCATTATTGATGCTCCCTGGCCTCTTTCAAATTTTATTCCAGGATTAGACCCAACGTGCTGCTCACAAATTGCTCCCTGACAATTCTGATCTCCCCAAACACGTTTCCACAGTGATGTGGTCTATTAGATTCTGCATTTCTAACAAGTACTTAGCTGATGTCACACTGGTCCACAGAACACACTTTAAGTGAAAGAAAGAGACCATCCCCCCCTATGGGTACTTAAATTAAAAAAACAAAAAACAAACAAAAAAAAACAACTGGGTAGGCAAGAATCAATATTCTCAAGATGTCAGTTCTTCAACTTGATTTATAGATTCAATACAATCCCAATCAAAATCCCAGAAAGTTATTTTATGGACATCGACAAACTGATTCTAAATTTTGTATGGAGAGGCAAAAGGCCCAGATAGCCAACATAATCTTAGAGAATGACAAAGTTGGAAGACTGATACTACTGTACCTACTTCAAGTTACTGTCATTAAAATTAAAAACTTCTGCTCTGTAAAAGACAATGTCAAGAGAATAAAATAGATAAACCACCTACTGGGAGAAAATATTTGCAAAAGATATATCTGATAAAGGACTGTTCTCCAAAGTATACAAGGAACACTTAAAACCCAACAATAAGAATACAAACAACCCAATTAAAACATAGACCAAAGACTTTAACAGACACCTCACCAAAGAAGATATACAGATGGCTAAATGTGTATTGAAAGATGCTCCACAACATATAACATCAGGAAAATGCACATAAAAACTACAGTAAGAAACCACTACACACCTATTAGAATGGCTAAAATCTGGAAAACTGACAACACCAAATGCTGACAAGGATGTGGAGCAACAGGAACTCTCATTCATTGCTGTTGGGAATGCAAAATGGTACAGTCACTTTGGAAGACAGTTTAGTGGGGTCTTACAAAACTAAACATACTCTTACCATACAAACCAGCAACTGTGCTACTTGGAATTTACTTTAAGGAACTGAAAATTTATGTCTACACGAAAGCCTGTACTCAGGTGTTTACGGTAGCTTTATTTATAATTGCCAAAACTTGGAAACAGCCAAGATATCTTGCAGTAGCTGAATGAGTAAACTAAGATATATTTAGACAATAGAATATTATTCAATGCTAAAGAGAAATGAGGTATCAAGCCCTGAAAATACACAGAAGAAGCTTAAATACTAATAGTAAGTGAAAGAAGCCAATCTGGAAAAGCTACATACTGTGTGATTCCAAATATATGACATTCTGGAAAAGGCAAAACTATTGAGACAGTAAAAAGAACAGTGGTTTCCAGGGGTTGGGGGTTGGAGAGGAGGGATGCAAAAGTGGAGTACACAGGATTTTTAGGGCAGTGAAACTATGCAATATGATACTGTGGATATATGAAATTATATATTTGTCCAAACCCATAGAATGTACAGCCCCAAGAGTGAATTCTCGTGTAAACTATGGACTTCAGGTGATAATGATGTATCAGCATAGGTACATCAATTGCAACAAATGTAACGCGTTGGTGGAGGATGTAAAAATGGGGGAGGCTATGTGTGTTTTGGGTCAGGGATATATGGGAAATATATACCTACCTTTCTCTCAATATTGCTGTTAAACTAAAACTGATGTAGAAAATTAAAATCTTAAGAAAACTAATAAGAACAAAACACTCTGTTTTAGGATGTCTTTAGGCTAGATTTAGATTGAATCCTACCAGCTTGGTATTCTTTCATCAAGGTTAAGGTAGCAAGACCTAATTGTGTGTCTTCTCACAAATGTAATCTCAATGCTCAGCCCGGTGCCTGATCCAGGACTGTTAGCTGTTAATAAATAAGTAAATGACTGATGAATCCATGAAAATGCATGGGGGAAGGAGTTTCTTGTAACATCGAAAGAGTAATTGATATTCTTTTTACTTTTGGAACATATTTTGTCCAACATCATGCACATTTCTTCATAAATGTTGCTCTTTTCCCATCTGCTCTGAATGAGAGCATCATTTTTTTTTAATGATTTGCAAAGGATGCTAGGCAACTCCAAATTTTCTAGTTTATAAAACATTCAGTAAAGCACAGAATTCTGGTGTTAGCTCAGGTAAATACATAATTCGCAACACGCATTCTTACAGCTGAAGATAAAAGAAAGTGTGAAGTACAAGGCCTGGCAAAGTTAACATGAGTGCAGAAACATTGGAATAGAATGCATATGGGCATCACATTTTTTAAATCCATTTTTTCCCCTTAGAATTTAGGGAATCATATTCAGGAACTAAGTACTCTAACTGGACTCTGGCTAACAGAGCTTAGGGAAGAGACCATTTTGTCAATGATCACGAAGAAAATTATTTAACATACACACCCACTGAAATATCGTGTCCAGTCACCCAGTATCTTTCCTTTGTTAATGCAGAGGAGAAGGAAATGATCCTAAGGTTTCTCAAAGAAAATTATGAAAAACTTATTATAAGTAGATTTTAGGTGGCAGCTTGAACCAGCCACTAATGGGAAACCTGACTCCTGTTATTACGAATTTTGTGAGAAACAATGGTTTTAAACAAGTTTGAGAGCCTAAAGCATCAGTATCTCCAAACTATAGGTCAGAAACCTAAACAATAAGTGGATAAAGATCAAGGAAATGAAATCTTGATGCATTTCCTCACACAACTACTTGTTAAGAAATTAGAATTTATTAAACTTACTCTATTTTTTTTTTTTTTATAAATTCATTTAGTATTTTTTTTTAATTAATTAATTTATTTATTTTTGGCTGTGTTGGCTCTTCGTTTCTGTGCCAGGGCTTTCTCTAGTTGCGGCGAGCGGGGGCCACTCTTCATCGCGGTGCGCAGGCCTCTCACTATCGCGGCCTCTCTTGTTGCGGAGCACAGGCTCCAGACGCGCAGACTCAGTAATTGTGGCTCACGGGCCCAGTTGCTCCGCGGCATGTGGGATCTTCCCAGACCAGGGCTCGAACCCGTGTCCCCTGCAATGGCAGGCAGACTCTCAACCACTGCGCCACCAGGTAAATTAAAATACATGCTTGAGTTTATTATCCTTTCCTCTCATGCCCGGAACTGGGAAGGACAATTTAACATTGAGAATGATGCCCTCCGTAACATGATAATCTGGGTACTTAGTTACAAATGAACACTTTCTATCACTCTCTTCCTTGCTTGTCACTCTGTTACATAATTTTTTCTCTTGTTCCACTAGAACAGTGGTTCCCAAAGTGTTTACTGTGAACTCCTGGGGAACCCCGAGCCCCATTCAGGGGAACCACAAGATGAAAATAATAATAATAACAACAACGTGTTATTTGCCTTTCACTCTAGTTAGTACATAAGTGTATAGTGGATTATTTCAGAGGCAGATAGGAGAATCCAGCCATTTTATACTGTCAGACATTTTAGAAATTTGATAAAGTGTAAAACAACACAAATGTTACACAATCTGCCAAACCTGAATAAGTTTGGATGTGGATTCATTACTAGACCCTCTGTGAAGGAACAGTCTTGCTGACACCTTGAAGTTGCCCTGTGAAACCCAGTACAAAGAAGCAGCTGATGTATACAGTGCCTGGACTTCCAACCCACTGAAATTGAGAGATAATATATGGATGTTATTTTAAGCCACAAACTTTTGGTAATTTGTTGCAGTGACAATAGGAAACTTTTGGTAATTTGTTGCAGTGACTAGGGAAATAACTAGTCCCATATTTTTATATATAAAGAATATATATTCAAGAAATATTTACAGAAGAATAGTAGTGAGACATTTGGAAGGTAAAGAAAGCATATGCTCTTTGGTAAAATGTGTGCAGTTATATAGATTGGTATTTTATAAATATATTTTTTGGCATAGGAAATGTAAAGAAGATGCTCCTTGTTTATGGCAGGTTAAAATAGGTTTTAATCTCATTCATATTAAAGGGTGCTATGAGGAATGTGTCTATTGAGTTAATAATAAATGTTCTGATCTGTGTCTCAGTAATATTGCTGAGCAGATTATATAAAACTGACTTTAAAAAGCTAACATTTATTCTGTAATCCTTGATTTAAAAGGTTTCTCTCATATTCTCATATCACACAGAGGTAATGGCATCATGAAAAGCAGAAAAGGATTGCTGCTTATACTAATAAATTAGAAAAAATGTTACTTTATAAACAAAAGCAAGTTCCCTATAAGAACTAAATATTGAATTTAGAAGCAAAAAGTAAAACAAACAAACAGAAAATACACAGAACAATTTAAAAGATTATTTTGTATTTTAATGAAGAGGAAAACTACTTGGAGTCAATCTTATGCCAAAGCTAAATACAAAAATAGAACTATCATATATAGTAAAGTCCTGTTTACTCACAATAGAATCCTTTAAGGTAATATAATACAGGCATTGAACACCATCTGCAGTACAGATTCATTGGAGTCCTGAAGCTTGTACACTTTGGGGATCATCTTTTAAAAAAAAATCAAAAAATTATACGTATAAAATTAAGAAAATGAATATTTAGAATCAGAAAGAAATCACAACAAATAAATTAGTTTTTAAAGCTGCAATAGTACAAACATTATAAAATCCAGTAAACTTCTGTTTTATTAATTGACTGTCAGACACACTCTTTTTTAAATTTTAAGAGTTTGAGAAAAAATTGATTTGAACCAGGCAGCACCAAACCAGAGGTGGTTAAACGTGTTTCACCAGAGGAGCCAAGGGAAAAACTTAGAAAGAGAAAGTGGAAGCAAAGAAAGGAAATTATTGACTGGCTAGAGTACAATGCCTAGATGGCTGTTTGTGATTGGTTTTCCTTAGTGTTTTGATGTTGTAACCTTGAGGCATTTACACGCTTAGATTTTGGTTTGCTTACACAAGCCATCACGGAATTAGAGCCACCTCAGTCTGGTGGCCTCCTTGTTTAGCTAATTTAACAATTCCCCCTGTTTGCTCATCCTTTCATACATGAGAGATTGACCAACAATTTGGTATCAACCCTACTCTCAGTCACCATCATAGTTAAGCTGTTCCTGTCTCATTGTGAAACTCTCAGGTTATGAGGTCAGATCTGGAGGAATTATTTTTGCTGTTTGTCTTAGGTTCATCTTGTTTCTGTTTCTCTAAGAACAGTGAGACCATCTGAGGTAATGTTGATGGCTGTGAAGAGGCACTTAAGACCTTTGAGCAAGCATAGCACAACAGGGAGACTCCAATGATGACTATTAGAAGGATAACACCAAGAGATTGAAGTATACTCTGTAGCCAGGGCCCCCATGAACCAAACCAGTCAGTGTCAAATAAGTCAAAGCATGTACCTGAAGGGGGATTAAACTGTTTTAGCCAAGTACCTTGTTTGTTAACTTCTTGTACTTGCTACAATACCAGAGGTTTTGAGCCAGGTACAGCAAAAGTTATTCTCTACGGCAGAGACTCCTTTTTGGTCAGCCAATAAGTAATCTAAAGCAATCCTATTGTCTAAATCCACCTTAACAAGAAAGTCTAGAAAGTTTTGTTGTGCAGGTTTTAATTGTCTGACACGTTTAATAACACTTTTTTCCTACATTTTTGGTTGAATACATTTTGATTACCTCTTAATTGAACAATAATTTCTAATAGGATTTACTATAGAGATAATAGAAAATATACTTCTGTTGGGACTATTTCAGCCTGACAACTTGTTATCACTTAATATCATGTAAGTTTTTAGGATTGTTGTCAAATAGGGGGGAAAAAAAAACTATCAAGTTTCTTCGCACGTAAGCCGTAATATTGCAGGAGTCTATCCTCGTTATAGTAGTGTATTATAGGTTTTATATTATTTTCATCAAAGGTATTTTCAAATGTGTCCATATGATTCATTTCTCTTCAATAACTTGATCATCATATAATCAAGGAGTCTATTCATTACTTACACTCTTCCTCTTACATTACTGCTTTTACTGTTGATCTAAAAATTTTTGTTACAATTCACTTCTAAATATCAGAATGACTTCTATTGATGTTGTGCACCCCTATCATTTTGTTTTATATTTCATTTTTATCTGAATTTTCTCTCAGGTTTTAATAAATACATTTTAAAGTGACAAAAGAAGGTACACTTCAAATATATCCAAGTCAAGAATCTGTAAGTTCTCTCTTGTTTAATTAAGCATTCCAAACCATCTTTCCAAATTGCAATTAAAATAGCACACTTAAGCTTTATCAACCTTTAAATACATTTTTTGCATATCGTTTATGTTCTGGTTTCACTCTCAAATCTTCAAAAATACATTTACAACTTTATAATAAGGAGCAGACTTTCTCTTTAGAGAAAAATCCAAGTTGTCAAATGTGTTTAAGATAAACCGAAGAGAAAACTTGTAATTGTGGAAAAATACCAAAGCAATATTTCTGGTACTATGGCAATAGCTTTTTTCTTTAATGACATCAAGGTTAGGAGCTGCTCATGGCACATATTCTGTGTATTTAGTGATGTTTTATGGAATGCTTGCAGCTCTTAAAAGTAACATTGTCATATAACAGACTATGAATATTATTCATAGGTAGGTTACAATCATGCTACTTTTCTGGTGATCTAATGGTCAAAAAAATCATGCAGAGGGTTTTCCCTTGTAGCAGTAGGACACAATAATTATCAATGATTAGGATTTATTACATGATGCAAAATCTACAGCTATGAGTAATAATTGGTTTCTGGTTTATTTATTTGGACCAGTATTATATACACTCTCATAATTTCTATTAATCTTAGGAATTTTTTAGATTAGTTACATTTTTTTCACTTTAATGCTTTCCAAGTGCTCATACAAAAATGAACCATATTCAACTCTAATTCAATACTCCATATAAAGTTTTCATTTTTTGTAGAACATCAATTTTCATCTTGACCACTGAAGGCAAACATATTTTGCCTCAAAATGTATAACTGAAACTCTTTCTTCAGTATTTCAAAATAAATGAAGATTTCTGTTTCTACATGTAAGGAGCTTGGAAGTCACCACTTTATCCTAACAAGTCAAAAGCTGAGCAGACTAAAAAATCACCAACTCTACATGGATCCAGAAGAAAGAGCAGGACACAGGGCAAACTGCTGCCTCCAAGATTGAAGAGACAGGCAAATACAGGGAGTCTCAGCTCATCACTAGATCAGAGGCTTGTGAGGCTCTGCAACAGACACTGCAACAGAAACCAGTGCCAGGGTATGAAAACCTGAACTCTAACTGATGAATTGCTGAAGGCTCATGTAGACAAGTCTGAGAGTTAAAAATTCTGCGGGACCTAGTCATAAGGGGCCGCCACGATATTGTGAGATTTATATCCAGGTAAATCTTACTGTATGGCCCAGCAATCCTGTTTCTTGGTATTTACCCAAAGGCGTTGAAAACTATATTGATACAAAAACCCACTCATGAATATTTTTAATTGCCAAAACTTTGAAGCAACCAAGATATCTTTCAGTAGGTGATGGATAAATCAACTGTGGTACATCCAGACAAAGGCTAAAAAGAAGTGAGCTCTCAAGCCATGAAAAGACATGGAGGAATGTTAAGTGCATGTTACGAGGTGAGAGAAGCCAATTTGAAAAGGCTACATACTGTGTGGTTCCAACTTTATGACATTCTGGAAAAGGCAAAACTATGGAGACATTATAGCTAGTATTTATAACTACCTTCTTCCACTATTTATTCTGTATTCTTTTTACCCCAAGCAAACACCTAAGCTGGTTGTGTTTTCTTGCCTAGGGTGGTGACCCAAACCTTTGTTCCTGGAGGGTCTGGGCTATTAGCAGTCCTTCATGAATTGGATAGTTGTAGCTGTCCATTGACTCTAATGACAGGGTGTGGTAGTGCTAAGAAACACCTAAGGGGTCTCCTGTATTTCAGACCTACTCTTTCTTATCTCCACTGTGGAGCAGCAGTCCAGTTTTCCCCCTTGGCAATCAGGATCAGTATCCTCAGCAAGTACACTAACTGCCTTCTTTGCCTGTAGACTCAGAGGCAGGAGGAGCCAAAAGTGACTGGGAGACAATCTTAAATTCCAGTTCAATGGAATCTCCTGATAGAAGCATTCTTCCTTTTGACACTAAGACCTCTAGACCAGTGTTGCAGTGACGTGAGTTCCTTGATCAGAAGCAATGCTGTGTGGAATACTATACAGTGGATAAGACATTTCGTAAATCCATTGATGGTAGTTTTGGAAGAAGCATTTCATGCAAAGAAGGCAAATCCATATCCACAGAAGTGTGGCTTCCAGTGAGAACAAAATGCTATCCTTTCCATGATGATTAGCAGTCCAATGTTATCAATCTGTCACGAGGTAGCAGTCCAATGATCCTGAGGAACAGTGCCATACGGGGGCCAGTGTTGATCTCTGTTTTTGGCAGACTGGGCACTTTGCAGTGGCAGTAGCCAGATTGGCCTTGGTGAGTAGAAGTCCATGCTGTTGAGCCCATGTATAACCTCTCTCCTTGCCACCATCACTACTTTGTTCATGAGCCCATCGGGGAATGACAGGAGTGGCTCAGGAAGGAAGCTGATTAATATCCACAAACTGGGTCATCATATCCACTTCATTATTAAAATCCTCCTTACATGGGACTCAAATATCTTCATATTTTCTGTCCATTCAGAAAGGTCTGTCCACAGACCTTTTCCTCAGACTTCCTTATCACTAATTTTCCAGTCGTACTACTCTCAAGTCCCTCACCATTCAGCCAACCCCCTGGCCACAGCCATGACTTGGTATACACTCTCACATCTGGCCATTTCTCCTTCCAAACAAACTGAGCAAGCAAGTGCAGTGCTTAAAGTTCTGCTCACTGCATGGATTTCCCTTTACCATTGCCCTTCGGGGATGTCCCAGAAAGAACTGTAGTGCCACAGATGTACACTTTTGGGTGATGTCTACATCATCTCCCAGAACAAGATGTAAACCAAGACTGAGGTTTCTCTTCCTCAGTCTAGTGATCATAGGGCACTCCCCATGATGACATAGATGCAGACTGGGAGAGAAAAAGTAATATAGCAGGAGCGGGAACCATGGGCATCTGGGCCACTTTCTTATGTAACTAAGTTGTGTTCTCACAACCCAGTCTTACATATAACACTTCCATTTGATGATGGAATGCCACTGCTGTGCACACCCACCTTTATAGCTTGGGGAGTCAGGCATGGCCCGTTCATCATGGGAAGCTCAGGTCACGTGGTAGCTTGATCTCTTCTGAGGCCTAATAGCAAGGCAAAAGTAGCTTCCGAAAGAAGAATAGTTATCCACAAGAAGGGCAGGGCATTGCTCCAAAATCGTCAGGGTATTTTGGTGTGGTTCACCGATAGGGCCCTGTTAAAGGTTCCAAACAGCATCCCTGCCTCTGACACTTCAGGAGCCACTGGATCTGGCCCAAATGACAGAACAGCTTGTGCAACAGCCTGGACTTGTTACAGAGCTTCTCTCATATTGGGCTCTACTCAAAACTAGCAGCTTTTGTGTTCCTCAGTAAATGGGTCAGAGTCGCACACGTAAACGAGGAATATGTTGCCTCCAAATGCAGAGGCCCACTGGGCATTATGCCTCTTTTTTGGTTGCAGGAGGAGCCAGATGCAGCAATTTATTCTTTAACTCAAAAGGGATATCTTGACATGCCTCATACCGCTGGACCCCTGGAAATCTCACTGAAGTAGAGGCCACTAATTTTTTGTTTAATTTATTTCCCACCCTCTGACACACAAATGTCTTACCAATAAGTCTAGAGTAGTTGCTAATTCTTGCTCACAATGTCCGATCAGTATAATATCATCAATGTAATTAATGTGATTTCTTGTGGAAGGGAAAGTCAATCAAGATCCCTAATGTGAACTAAATTATAACATCGGGCTGGAGAGTTGATACACTCCTGAGGTAGGACAGTGAGGGTATTTTGCTGGCCTTGCCAGCTGAAAGCAAGGGTGGTCTATACTAGTAGACATAGAGAAAAAAGCATTTGCTCAGTCAACAGCTGCATACCACATACCAGGGTATGTGTTAATTTGCTCAAGCAATGAAATAAAATCTGATAGATTTGCAATTGGTGTCAACACCTGATTAAACTTATGATAATACACTGTCATTCTAACAAGATACATTTTGTGCAAAAGCCAAATAGGTGAGTTGAATGGGGATGTGGTAGGAATCACCTCCCCTGCTTCCATCAAGTCCCTGATGATGGCACTAATCTCTGCAATCCCTCCATGAATGTGGTATTGCTTTTGGCTTACTATTTTCCTAGGTAGGGCAATTCTAGTGGCTTCCACCTGGCCTTTCCTATCATAATGGCCCTTACTCCACAGATTAGGGAACCAACATGGGGATTCTGCTAGTTTCTGAGTATGTCTACCCCAGAACTGGAGAAATGAGTAGACAGTGGGTTTGCAGACCCACTGAAGCACCTTGAGACAGTCCCAAGTTAAATCTCCATTGATCACCTAACCTCTGTAAGTCCCTACTTCTATTGGTGAGACATAGTAACTTTTGGGGTCTCCTGGGATTAGTGTCACTTCAGAACCAATGTCCAGAAATCCCCCCAAATCTGCTTATTTCTTTTTCACCAGTGCCAGTCAAGGTGGAAAATTCTGCAGTTCCCTTTTTGGAAGGCTGGGTGAAAGACCAACAGTATAAATTTTGGCAGTGTAGCCAGATTCTTCCTCAAGGGGACCTGGCCTCCCCTTCGTTCAAGAGGTTCTGGGTCTGTAAACTGGCTCAAATCTGAGCAGTGTTTGAGGGGCTGTAACTCGTCCTCCCTGTCTCCTGGGACAAGGACCACAGGAAGGAAGGAAGGGAGGAGGGAAGGGAGGGAGGGAGGAAGGAAGGAAAAATGAAAACCAAACCAAACCAGGCAGACAAGGTCACTATAGTTGGCATGCTTGGACTACTCTAGAAAATAAGTGAAATCTGTTTTTTCACTGTTTTCACTACAGACCAAATATGTAGCCCCTGGTTGGTCCATTAAAATGTGGCTAGAATTTCTCTAAGAATACCTCATTTCAAGATATCAATATTTTTCTGAACACACACACATACAGAAGTGTGCATTATCTTTGTGTAAGTAAAAGTCTACAACAATTGATGATTGTGAAAGATATTCACATGCATAAACAAAAGTAATAAAAAGTTTCAAATAGATAAGAAATCACAGAAATATTTAAAAACTGAATGCGTTAACTAGGTCATTTGAGGAAAAATATATCCTTTTAAGGTAATAGATTTTTATGACATACAAATAATATAAAAAACAAAACTATAGAAATTATACAGTTGTTTTAATCATTATAGAATTGTTTGTATTTTAACATTTATAACATCAAACAGTATTTAATTTTTTAATAATAGTATTTAATTTTTAGTTACTTCATTTAATTTAGGCCATGATCATTTCAAGAAAAAAAAAACCCTAAACCTATTTGGTTATTCTTCCCATGATGATAAATTGAAAACACAATGCCAACATAGGCATAAAAATTCAGTAGGAAGAAAAAATCCAAAGTCATATCCATAAAATCTTTGATAAATCAACTTGGATCTCAACATGTTAAAGAATGTAACGTTTGAAGAAGCAAAAAAAGTGCAAAAGTATGCACCCATAGCTTACTTTGTTCTTTCTCATCAAAAGTTCAGAATGATAAAATTATAAGAAAGATTTAAGAGGAAGATTCCTTTTACTTTTCTGTTTGTGAAGGCTAATATATTAAACAAAAACTGGTCAAATGATTACTATAGTCTGTCCAACCATTTTCAGCATTTCAAGTCAGTATATTCTTGAGATTTTTCTCAAGTATGACTCCTTGGTTTAAAATTCCTTCTGGAAAACATGCTACTGAAAAACGTTTCCCTGAATTACATTCTACAGTGCAAAAAAATCTTAGCGATATTATTAAATGTACTGTTTGAAAGTGATTGCCTGTTTAATATTTTAGTATTAGCATATGACTCAGGCAATTATAGAAGTTTAAATTTTTGAAAAATTTATGTTCTTGAAGTATAATAGAAAACTTTAGAAAATATGTTTCTATAGGTTTAATAATAAAATTAAATAATAATGTATTCCTTTACATTAAAAAATCAGCATTTCTTCTTATATAGCAGAAACTCCTTCTGTAAGTTGATTTTTTTATTCTCACTTTCAGCCAAATTTGATTTTAAGTAACTTAATCATTTAACATTGAGTAATATGTGTATTTCATGCCCCTCCTAGTATCTTTCAGTTAACAAAAGTGTCAAATAAACCAGAATTTGTTGTTTATTGCGAGTGACCAGAACTTTAACAGGAAATCCAAGAACCAGAGGGTAATACTTTCCATGTTGTCAGAATTTGGAATTTATGGAATTATGATCAATTTTGAACCACTGAAAAATAATTAACAGTTTCAGACATAGAAAGTGACTCGAAATGAAAAAGACATACAGATATTTTGAGTTAATATGTAGGAATCATACGTGTGTATATGAAAGGATATTATGAGAAAGAAATTTACTGGGGCTTAACTACAACAAAGAGATTTTGAGGAGTCATATGGAAGAACATCTTGATATACCTTAAAACATTTGCCAAAGAAGAAGATGGAGCCTCCTTTTTGGAGACCTAAGTGAAAATGTAGACTGGATTTTATCTTTCACACTTAAAACCCGTGTGGTGTCAGGAACCCGAACAGATGACCTTTCTGTTCTATCATTCCATTATTTGAAAGGTTTGTGAAATCCCAGCCCTTCAATTGCTTTCTGGGGCTTGTCTCCTGCTAAGTCCCATAAGGTATATTTTCCTCCCAGGCACCAACCTACTTAACGCACAGCAGTCACTGGAGTTGCCAACTCATCAAAAGCAGAGTCTAGTACAGAAACGAAGACCCAACACAGCCATAAATAAATAAATTAAAAAAAAAACAAAAAACAAAACAGAGTCTAGTCCAGCATTAACCTAATTATATGCTGCAACCACTTTCTTGTGCATCTGGGAGTAACTCTTTGGCTTCCAGCCAGCATCTCTGGGATTTGATTTTCAAGTGACATAACCAGTTACTTTAAAATGTTTACCTCCTGAATGCTGGAGATGGAACGTCATCATTACAAAGGAGAAAATTTACAATTGGATCAAAAGCCTCTACTCGTGTTAGCAGGGGCTTTGCCATTGTCCAGAGAGCCCTGGTCTCTGCTTTCTCTAGACTCATATTTTCTAATGATGCAGTATCTTGTTCATTACGATTCACTCTGAGATGAAGTCATTATGTGCCTTGCTCTTTCATTCACAGAGCATTGGTAAGCACTTTAAGGAAAATTTTTTACAAATCTTTAAAATTTCTGGCAAGGAAAATAGGCAGACATCTGGAAAAGAAGCAGCATCACTTATCCCCATCCAAAGTGTATTTTTGCTTCATGTCTATACTTTTTCCAAAAGCTTATATACAATTTCCTCTTAGCCATGAGCCTTTCTTGAGCAAAAGTGTCTGAATAATCTATGGGTTATCTTCCATATCTTAGAGAAGGAACTCTATGTTTCTGTTCCATCCCTGTATTTCAGAGGGCTACAGTGGGGTATAGAGCTGTCCCATGTATTAAATCAATAGCATTTCTTCTCCATCTGTGGCTGTGGAGTTTGGCTACAGTTTTCCCTTCTGGTGGTTTGTAGTCTCTGTCTTCTGATGTGTTCTCCTCGGTAGAGGCTTTATGAGGTGGTTTCCTGAGCTGTTATAAGATTCTTTTCCACACTCATTGACTGGCTGCCTTGATTGATCTTAGCAGTACCTTCAGAAATTCTGGTGGAAATCTTTTCTTAGTTGAGGTTTTTAGATATTGGCTATATAACGAAATAAGGAGTTCCATATTTCAAAGTAGTGTGTTTGGAAGGGTGCCCAGAGTAAAGAAAGCATTAATAGGCATAAAAAGCTAGCATATGGATGCTATAAGAAGTATATTGGAAAATGTACAAATAGAGTAGTGGAACCTTCCAATCAAAGGGTGTGAGGGGCAGTGAGGAAAATATGTTTTCTCTTATGTTTCTGCCAAAATGTAAGGACAATACAACCTATACAGTAAATTCAGCAGATGCTGGAAACTGCAAAAAAAGAACACTTGTTGCAGCCAGCTTAGTGTAAAATAACATACTATTTATGTCTGAATTTGATTGTAGTTATATTCTCTGTTATTTGATCTATTTTATCTATGTTATTTTATCTATGTTATTTAGTCTATTAAGACCACATTAAATTAATATAATTAGATTCTACTATATTGTTCACACAGAAAAAATAAAAGACTAAGAATTATTTCCTTGGAAAGGCCAATCTAAAAAAGAAGATTTATGATTTGTCCTGAGCTCAATCTGTTGGTAATTGTCTTATGTTCCTATTATGCACCTAGGTATATGTGAGGCATATAAGCGGGGCATAAGGCATAACTTCTTCTTTTCAGGGGTTTGAAAGCTAGCAAAAAATGATAGTTGGCAACATTTTCTTTGTCCACTTTAGGGCAGTTATTTCAAGGTTTTTGATTATGAATTTTTTTGTTATCAAATTCTAAGGAACACTTCTTATCTAGAGTCCTGAATATAAATGTTAATTGAATTGTTTTTATGTGATGCACATAGCTTTTAGGTAAGGGTTGTCATGTGCTTTATAAGACTTAAAGATTCTTCTGATGGCAGGATATCATAACGCACTAACACTTGGAAAGATGGAAGGCAGAAATTTTTGTTACTTACAGCTCCAAACTAGAGAAGCCTGCCAGGTAAGGCCAACAGGGGGTTGTACCCAGGGGAAGAGTTACAGCAAACTGGAGCTGTAAGAGGCAGATTAGGTATGGCTAGCAGTGTGGGGTTAGCAAGATTTCTCAGGTTCCCTGAAGATCGGCTAACCTGAATGATTTTGTGGGATCCTAGGCCTAGAGGCTGTCTCCAGTCTCTTACCTAGCCTTGGAGTGATTAGGGCTGATACACTGTGGCTTGGAGTGTGATAGCCCAGTAAGGGAAGTGGTCAGTTGGATACGAACTTGGTTAGCTGCTCAAGAAAAAAAATTGATCGACCTCAAATCAGGGCCTCAAAACTGGGTCAAGAGAGCACAGTTAAAAAAACCCAAAAAACTATACTACATAATGATACAAACTCTAAAAATATTCTTTATAATTTTTTAGGCATTCATTCATTCATACTTGCAATAAATATTTAATGAATGCACGTTAGGTGTTGACACCATGATGAACACGGAGAAAATAAAGATGGATCAGAGACTTTCAGTTCAGTAAGAGACAAAACAATGACAATGTTGTAGTCATTGTAAAAGAGTCATAACATAGGTGCTACTGGAACACAAATGTGGTTGTCAGTTTGACAGTACTGACCACTCAGGAAAAGCTTCCAGACATAGGATGCATCATGAAGAAAGATACAGAAGCAAGATACAATAGGCAGGAATCTTAGAAAAAGCCTAGTATTAACAAACTTTATAAATAAGTAAAAAAAAAAAGGCCCAGAAAGATAAAGAGACTTGATTCATGTCACAGATATAGCAAAAACCCAGTATTCACCTGTATATTCTCTTGCATGGTCAATATCAATTTTGTTTAATCACACATCACACATATTTGACCATCTGGACATGATATATGAGCGTTGTAATAATCTGGCTGGAAGGACTTATCATAGTATAGAATAGACTTAGAATTCTGTTCTTCCAAGATAGATGCACAGTCTCTTCCACTGGACGAGTAAACATCTGGGCCCTTATCTGGTCCGGGAACCTTAGACCAGAGCATTATGGTGGCTATAATTGGGGTTGAGTTTTGCATGATGCAAACACAAAGAGTAAAATAAAGGTGGAGTGTCATGTGGAGACATAAATGAGTTCTCAAAATGTTAAATGTTAAACCCAAAGGAAAAGGCAGGAAGCAGATTTAAGGTTTAGTGATACATAGGAAGAGCGTGCTGGATCCTGGAATCTAGCCTAGAGACACACCCAGAGCAAGGGATGGGAGGAAGGTTGTAATGAATGTTGGTGATTTAATCTGTGGGTAAGGAGGGAGCCCTTAGGGACACAATGTGTGTTGGTGATGGAGTTTTATAAAATCAAGCCTTTCTGTTTGTATTTTATGACATTAAAATAACTCTATACTGGAGGAAATATATTGGGATAGTTGATTTTTATGTAGTAGTAAACTAGATTATACATTTTCATTTTAATATTAAAGAAATTTACTATATTACATTGATTCAGAACCCATATAGAATTAAGCCAACAACACAGAGTCAAAGAAACATATAAAATGTTTCAGATGTACCCACCAATTACATGAAATAGTTAACCTCGTGCATTATGATCCCTTTGTCTTTCACTGAAAATGCAGACTGTAACTTTGCAATACTTGCACCCTAAATGCATAAACTGCATTTCTCAACCAGCCCTTGAACCTTCTGAAATGCAGGCCTCAAAACTTAACTTATCCAACTCAAACTGACTTTACCATTATTCTCCTGTTCAAATTTCCCCTTATTGCCTAAACTGTGTCTCTTTACAGTTGGTTTATCTAAATCATGATTGAAACAAGGTACAATTATTGAATTTAGTTGTACGTCTCTCAGGACACACATAAATAGATTTTACTCTCAACCTGATCTCTCCCACTGCAACTTCACTACCATTTTCATGGCACTGGCTTGTGGACAGCTGTCCTTGGAATGTCCTGTACTCTGACATTGACTAATTACTTCATAGTTTTGCCATTGAATATGTTTCTGCACCTCCCATAATATTCTTATACAGGTATTATACACACAGATGGATTTTACTTCATTATTCTATCTGATAACCTCTGTCTTCTGTCAAGCTTAGCCTGTTACATCTGCTGTGATAACTGACACATTTGGACTCATTTCTACCATTTTTATTTTACTTTATTTCTACCACCATTATTTACCGTTCTTAATGTGTCACTTTTCTGTTTACATTTTTCTTGTATTTTACTTCTTTGGCATACTGATTGTTTCTTCCTTTTAATCTCCCTTTGACTAGAAATACTTTGAAATTTTATCCCATATATTTAACTTAACAGTTTTCTAAAGTTATTCAATATCTCAAGCCCCTACCAAATAATACAAGGTACTTAGAATGCTTTAATTCTGATCTCTCCTTTACTGATTTATATGTTACTCTTATATAGACTATTATTTGTATATCTTGTTAAATATATAATTAGACTATACTGTTATTATATAGACAATATATATTTCAGTTTACTTATGGATTTACTTGTTTCTTTGCCCATTATTCCTTTTTGCCTCTCAGGTCCTTTTTCCTCTTCCTTAAGTATATCTGATAAAAATTCCTTTATTGCAGATCTATGGATGTAAACTCTTATTTGAACATTTATTCATTTTGGTTTCTATTTTCTTTTTCATTTTCTTTTTATTATTTTTATTGTTATTGTTTTTGCTGATTTATTTCATTTGTCCCTAAAAATTTCTTAGTTTTCTTATGAGCCCAGTAATGAATGAAAAGTATGTGTGTTTTCACTGATTTAAAATCTCATTGTTTTATTTCCAGAGGGCTACTCAGATATTCAGACCACATGCTTCAGAGGAAGGTTATCACAGAATGCATTGGTTTGGATGACTAGTAGGATAACAGGGAGAAGGCTATTTATGGATCTGAAGTGAGAACTGGAGAGGGAAGTCCACACAGGAGACTGAGAGGTCAAGGAGCAAGTGCCTCAAAAGGGATGGGGATTTGGGAGAAAAATCTGGATGTTTTTATACTATAATGAGGAGTTTGATTCAAGGTCACTGGTACTGGCACATCAAGACTGACTTGTCACTGACTCGATTAATAATCAAGCTAGTATGTTACAGTGTTTTAAAAATAAATGGAGTTCTATAACTTTTGTTAACATAAGCATGCAACTAGTAGCCCTCTTAGTATTAATCCCTTTAATTTTTAAAGACTCTACTTGGAAAATAGACACAATGGTCATGGCTTACTAAGGACACACCAGAATTCTAGCCTCCCTGAAACACCCAGAGTAAAAGTGTATTTGTGTGTGTATGTGTGTGTGTGTGTGTGTGTGTGTGTGTGTGTGTGTGTCTTTAAAAATCCCTTTCCATCTGGCTTAAATGCCTTCTTTCAGATCTGTTACATCTGGTCACCACTTTGACCCAGGGATGGAATTGAAAAGTTACCCCACCATCTGGCAGTCTTTCTAGACTTGCTCCTGACATGAGATTTCAGAGCAGCTCATACTGCAGCACCGTGGAACTCTGAGGCTGCCAGTTTTCAGCTTAACTTATTACTCAAAATGTTTCTCATAACTCATCTCAGCACAGTCCTTTACACTAATCATGCAAATGAGTGTTCTCTCTTCTATAATTCAAGTGACTTAAAGGAAGGCGTACTGTTTTACTTGCTTTTTTTCCTCCCTCTGTATCCAGTAGAACTTAGCATGGTGTTTTGCAAAGACACATTGAATGAGTAATCAAGTTAATAACTTGATTCCCATTTTCTGAAAATAGCCCTTATACCCTTTCTCTTAGCCATGTTTCTTGTCCTCTGAGCCTCCAATTAAAAGACAACTCCTAACCAATAGTAGGCTCTGGTACTTACCGTCTGAAAGATGTATCTGAAATGTGCTTTCTGTCAGGTGTGGCAGTGCAAATGCAAATATGATAGTCTCCCTTTTTTGTAAATAAGTTGAGTGCCATGTAAGTGTAGTTTCATTACATTCGATTTAATTTTACTTTTACAGAGTATAGTAGATTTACGTAACTATCATTTTCCTTTAAAGTATTATAAAGAGCACACTCTGCCAGAGTATCAAATTTATAATGAACCAGGGATATCAAAACAATTAATTGCTTAGTTTCTAAAATCACTCACTTGCAACAAAAAACATTATTTCTGCTGTGAAAACAGAAACAACAAAAACACAGTTGGGTTTTGGGGTGGCATTTTTTTTTTGGTCAAAAACACTTAATTCATAATACAAGCCTTACTGACCAGAGAAGCAAAAAAAGAGAGAAAAACAAAGATAATTTCGCTGGAGTAAAAGAAAACAGCTATTTGTTTTCAATTATTTTGAAATATTCAAATATTTTTAACTGGTGAATTTTATCTTATCTTTTCGGAGCAATGTATAATTGTGTTTCAGTTACATAACATTAGGCTTTTATAAAGGTGAAAGAAATGTCTAATCTCTATCATCTCCACTTGAATTACTAATGTCACATGTAAATATAAGGTTTCCCATACATCTGTTTCGTAATCCTCCTCCCAAGGATGACTAGCTAAAGAATTTAAATGTCATGACGGCTCTAAACCAGCTGCCATGCTCAAAGAGCCCTTCCTGGAAAGAGTTTAGTGAACACGCATAAAGAATGCCATTCTTGGAAGTAAGATTGGAGGCACCAGAAAGTGTTCTTTTGCAGCAGTTGAGCTGTCATGTATCCTCAAATGTAACACTAATCTAAAAAAGATCTTGCCCTTGATTTGCACTTGTGATATAAACATTTACATGAAACCAAGATTTTAGGCAAATCAAGGGTTGCCACAATATGAATTATCTCAATGGAAAAGATTGTTCAGCATTTATAATTTATGTGCATGCTTGATTCATATTTTACTCATGTCTACTATTCTAATGATATTTCACCCGGGTTTTACAAAGAAATTGATGTGTGCTTTCTTTTAAACATTGTCCAATATCCGTGCTTCATTTGTACTTTCTTTTCCCTAAGAATATGATGGGTACAATCAGAAATGTAGAACCTATAATCCATATAGACCTCTGATAGCAGAATTCAGGTTGGAAGTTTACCCATCAAGAAGCTTCATTTCCTAGGCTACAGTAAAACATTTAACCAATAAAAGCATACAATTTTCACTCAAATTGAATATTATATATTCAATTACTTTTTATTCTTTTGTAAGATAATTGAAAACAATATAATTTATATAAAAATGAAAGTTGTAAAAAAGTAAAAGCTAGATAATTTAATCCACTCCCTGAAAAACCTTGATGTATTCTAAAATGTCAATCAAGATTAGAACGAAGCATCAGAAGGGAATATTTGTATGGTAAATGAAGTGATATAGCCCCCAAAATGACAAATTACATGTGATGAACAGAGCAAAAGTTGTTGAGTGCATCTCAATTTAGCAGATAGAATTTTCCCAATGGACAAATATTCAGTAAAGATAAAGTTTACAGAAAGTTATTGACAAGGCTCAGTTAAAATTGTACATATTCTTCTTCATAGAAAAGTCACAAAACTGTGATTGAATATGTTTAATTAATTTGCAAACTCTAAGGAACTAATAAACTTTAAAGATAATTTATTTCTACTGGTAGTAGTAGTTGTAATAACAGTTATGGTAGTAATGAACACTAGTACTAATAGTGGTAGTAATAGTAATAGTCGATATTTATTAAGCACCTACTTTGTGCCTAATATATGTTGTAAACTATATGTATTAAGCAATTTACATGGGTTAAGCAGGTGGTGCAAGATGATAATGCTTGAATGAGGTGACGCTAGAATAAGAAACTAAGTAGTCTAACTCCAGAGCCTGTACTGTTGGCCACCATGCTATACTGCCTCCGTTTGTGTATCATTATCACCATTCGGGGGATGAGAGCAAGGAAAAGATATAAACAAAGTCTTTAGAAATATTACATTTTAAAATCTGTTTTTATAATTATTTCTTAATTATTTTCATGTCATCATCATGCAGGTTGTGGGCATTTGAAAATGGAGAAAAAAGATGAGTGAGGAAAAAGAAGCAGTCTAGGCAGACAAGTGAAACAGAAATAGTTATTTCAAAACCATTTGAATGTTATGCTAAGTTAGCTTACCTTGAAAAGCTTCTAAACAGAGAGCAATAAAATAAAAACAGAAGAAAGGAAACAGACTCACATTCCACCATGCAGTGAACACTGGCAACTGCTTTCTTTAAATTGACACAGTATTGTACCAACCATGTAGGTATATTTGCCTGCCTCATTCACAGCCCATTGCAGAGCGTTTATCCCATCTAGAGTTTCTGGATTTGGCTGTCCTGGTATCACATAAATCCATAGCCCTGAACGTTACTGGTCACATTAGGATAGACACAGAATTCACAGGTAGAGGAGAGACTCATAGGCTGAATTGAGCCAACCAGATTATTTCTCTTAAGAATTTTAAGAACACAGAATGTAATCGACCAATAATGGATGCCAGCCAAATGATATATTTTGGGATAAAGGCTGCTAGCTTAGAGTCATTTAAGGGTGATAAATAAGCAGAGGAAGCCATTCTACTGACAGAAACAGGAAAGTATAGCAAATAAGCAGGGAGAAGCGGAAATTGGAGACCTGAAAACTCTGAGAGACATAGGTTAAGTTCAATTTCTGACAGCTTTCCAGGTTCTGTAAGACCAGTCTCTACCTATGTCCCTTCCTCAAAGTCTCTTGAGTTTTGGTTTCTTACATAACAACCCCCTACTCAGTCTTTGTTTAAGTGACTCATGAATCCTTGAAATTAAAATTGCCTTGACTAGAACAAAATGAAAGTAAGTATCAGTCTCCATTTTCTAATTAGAAGATGGTTTATCTTGGTTTAGATTTAAGTAAGGAGAAGTGAGAAATGGAAAAGTCTTGCTTTACGTAAATTGTTTTGTCATGAAGGGACAAACTTAGGGGAGATTTGACTCCCTGGAACTAACTTTCTGATGAGATAGTCCCTGAACGAGGTCCCCTTGTTCAGTAGTTAAAATCTGGAAGGAGTCTCAGCTTCTGATCAAAAGGACAACTGGAAAGTAGAAGATGAGGTAATAGAGAGATTTTCAGTATTCACAATAGGGAATGGTTACACTGAAATTAAATACAAATGCATCCAAGTTATTTGGTTTAGTTTAAATATGTCCCATTACAAGGGTTTTTTTCCACCATTGAATAGATTTTAATTGGTGACGTTACAAAATAATGATTTTTTTTGTCATTAATTTCCAAATTAATGACAAAGAAAAGAAAGTATATTACATTTTTGACTCCTCCAATTAATATTTATTGAATGTCTAACCTTTTCTTGGTGTCAGGGGTTCCACGGAGAATAAGATATATCCCTAGTATAAAAGTAACTTACAATTTAGTGGATAGAATACTGATTCTGAAGTACAAAAACCATATTAAACTTGTAAACGATGTTTTAAAACTTGATAATAGCTTATTAATATTTTCTAAGGATGAAGTTATAGTTAAAACTAGGCTAAGAGTTTTAAGCAAAATGCAAAAGGTTATCTGCTCAACTGAGAGGATGAATCTATTTGTATTAAAAGTTCTTTGTGAAATATACTACCCAATGAACATTAAATTAAAAACAAATCTGCCTAATGATTTAATCAGATGCTTAATGAAATACTTAGATGCAATTATGTCATGAAAAATTCTGTCTGACAAAAATAATATTTAGCACGTTATTCTCCTATGGCTTTTTATAGATTAACATGTGAAATACATAATTTAGGATTCTTTACTTAAAACTGATGAGTTGTATGCTAAATCATGTTGTGTAAAAATAAACACCTAGCATTATTTTAGCCCAAGAGAGTAATTAGACATTTACCAATCCTCACCACATCACAAAACTCAGTGTATAATATATAGTAGGTGCTTAATAAAAAAAATTGTTAAATAAATGAAGTCAAGAGAAAGCATTTTAAATCTATTTTCTGTACTAAGCAATACACAAAGTGGAAAAATAACTTTCTTAAGGCTTAATTGTATGTTTGGGAAAGGGATACCAATACAAATAATTACTCAACTTTTTATTCTTTACCGTGATTTAGGAAAACGATAGTTAATATCATATCACCAACTACAAGGAAACTAGGTCATTTAATAAAAATGTATTATTTTGTGCAGTGGCATATGGAACTGTTTCATGGATGACCCTGGTAAAAATTCTGCACTCAATAAATAAAGAATAAGTAAGTATGCTTTTCTCTCTCTCTCTCTCTCTCTCTCTCTCTCTCTCAGGCCAGTTCAAATTAGAAAGGCATGACTGCTTTCAAAGAAAAATCAAGCAAACTATGGTAGACGTACTTAATATAAAACAAATTGTTTAAATTATTTCAAAAGGAAAATCCTTGATTTTCAGACATGGAAGGGCCAATCAGGGGACATAATTAAAACCAAATGCAAAGAAATTTATTAAGCTTTCTGAAATATGTAGGTTGTTTGTGTGTGTGGGCAGAGAGGGAGGAAAGCATATTGACAACTGATAGTTTTTAGAACAGGTGAATTTAAATCATTACATTTAAATATAAAAATAATCTGGAAAAACATAGCAATAATTTCCCCAAACTTCTAAATTTGTTGACATTTCATAACATTTTCCATTTCCTAATAAAATATACTGTTTTTAAAATCATAAGTATAATTCATGTTCATTGTAAGTGGAACATGAGTCCCCCATATCACCCTTCCATATTTTCTGACATCAATAATTTGAACTTCTATATGAAGTGATACCCTTCCCACATGCCCTGAGTTTTTATGTTTACCTGAGTTTCACCTGTCAACACCTACTCTATGCTATTATTCTTAACTTTAGTTGGGCTTGAGGATAGAATATAAAAATTGCAATCTAGAAAATAATTTAAAAGAAATTGAAATCATAACTTGAAACCTTCCCAAAAAGAAAACTCCGGGCCCAGATGTCTTCACAACTAAACTTCTCAAAACATTAAATGAATAAATGACGTAACTTTTATACAAACTATACTAGAAAATAGAAAAGGAAGAAATACTTCCCAGTTAATTTTTTTGAAACCAGCATAATCATAATGTGATTATGGTCATATGTGGTATGACCATTGCAAGAATGGAAAATTATAACATTTCCCATGTACTTAGATATAAAACCACAAACAAAATACTTATAATCCTATCTTTATACACACACACATACATGTATATATAGCACCATGTTTTAAGTAGGAGTTTTTTCATGAATTTGAAATTAATTATCACTTCCCAGGCAATCAATATAATTTATTATGTTAATAATAAGGAAGAAGAATGATTTGATCATCTGCAGAAAAAGCACTTAATAAAATTCAACAACCATTAATTATAAACATTCTCAAAAAAACTAGAAATTGAAGGGATCTTTCTTAATCTCATAAAGGATATCTACCACAAGATCTATAGCTATCATCCTAAAAGGTGAACTATATAATGCTTTCTCTTTCAGACTGGAAAAAAAGATAAGGATATCCACTCTCACTACTTCTTTTCAATTTTGTACTGAAAGTCCTTGCCAATGAGAAGAGAAGAGAATTAAAGAGAAGGTAATTAAAGCTATAAATACTGGAGAAAAAGAAGTAAAATTATTTTATCACAGGTGACATAAGTATGTCTAGAAAATTCAAAAGACTCTATAAAATATTAGTATTAATAAGTGAATTTAGAAAGAGCATGCAATACATGGTCAATATGTTTCTATATACTAGCAACAAACAACTGTAAATATCATTTACAATATCATTAAAATCAAATGTGTTAGAGCTTTTCTGAGAGAAATGTGTCAGATCTTTCCTGAGAGAATTTTTTTTTCTTTTTTAGGTTCTGTTCCCATCTAGGTCATTACAGAGTATTGAATAGAGTTCCCTGTGCTATAGTGTAGTGGGTTCTTATTAGCTATCTATTTTATGTATAGTAGCGTGTATATGTCACTTCCAATCTCCCAATTTATCCCTCCCCTCCCTTCCCCCTTGGTAACCGTAAGTAATTTTTCTACATCTGTGAATATTTCTGTTTTGTAAATAGGTTCATTTGTACCATTTTTTTAGATACCACATATAAGAGATATCATATGATATTTGTCTTTCTCTGTCTGACTTAGTTCACTCAGTATGACAATCTCTAGGTCCATCCATGTCACTGCAAATGGCATTATATTATTTTCTTCTTTTTTATGGCTGAGTAATATTCCATTGTATATATGTACCACATCTTCTTTATCCATTCCTCTATCGATGGACGTTTAGGTTGCTTCCATGTCCTGGCTGTTGAAAATAGTGCTGCAATGAACATTGGGGTGCATATATCTTTTTGAAGTGTGATTTTCTCCAGATATATGCCCAGGAGTGGGATTGCTGGATCATATGATAGTTCTATTTTTAGTTTTTAAGGAACCTCCATACTGTTCTCCATAGTGGTTGCACCAGTTTACATTCCCACCAACAGTGCAGGAGGGTTCCCTTTTCTCCACACCCTCTCCAGCATTTATTGTTTGTAGATTTTTTGATGATGGCCATTCTGACCGGTATGAGGTGACACTCACTGTACTTTTGATTTGCATTTCTCTAATCATTAGTGATGCTGAGCAAATATTATTTTAATAAGGCCATAATTCAGATATTTTAATTATTTTTCTGTTATTTACTCTATCTCAGAATGCTACATGTTCACATTTGTTTTTAATGGAAACAGTATTTGAGTTTACTCACCAGCAATCTCAGGCATTAACATTTGGACCATTTAATTATGTGCTGACAGTTATTAGAAATTTTGTGAGTCTGTTTCTACACCTGCCCTTGTTTCTTCCAAGTGAAAAGTGAAAAAGGCAGAGAATAACAGAGCGTAAAGAGAATTCATTGATGCTGTCATGCTCAGCAGAAGATTTGACAACTATGATGGAAGACTGAAATTTTTCAAACTGCAAGGTGATGGTGGGGATGCTAGATGTCAGCACAGAGTTCACACAAGTAAAGTAAAATGTTATTTATATAATGTGCAAATTCATCAGATATATGGATGAACACAGTAAATTACTGAGATTGGCACACTCATTTCTGGGAATTCCTTTGATATTTATTATACCAAGAGATAATGTGAATCAAAGTTTAGAGGTGACTCTACCTTGTTTTGTATGAATTAATTTTATTTACAAAATTTTATTCTCTACTTTTAGAAGTATATTTTAAAAATAGAGCAAATATGTCCCATATTTTTATTTTGTGGGCCACAAAAATTGATGTGTGATTACAAAACATGATATGAACTACAATTTCTAAACTTTCAGTTTTTTAAAGAAGTAAACTTCAAACATTTTCCTAACCTCTAGCATTCTGCACCCCACCCATTGTTTAAAACCCTTCTATCCAAAAGGTTAGTCTTACCCTATGCCCATCCTTCTGTACTTCATTTCACCAGTAGTGCACTTCCTCATTTCTGAGACATTCCTTTAAAAGTAGCACAAGCGCTGGTTTGCAGCAAAACATGCAAAATCATGTTAGAAACTTGGAATGTCGAGGTCTAGGGCATGTGGCTGCTGTTAGTCTCACCATAAAGTCCAGTAAGGGCTTAGTCCTTCCAAAGCAGGTTTATTTAAAGATTTCTCTTTCAATGGGAGGTGTAGGCACATCTGTTTATTATTATTTCAACCATCCAGAGCATAGTTGTTGGACCAAACGCACACACACACAAATGCACACACATCTTTTCCAAAAGAAAATTAAGTACTAATTTTTAGAGACAATATGATTTTAATCCATGAGAAGGAAGAAAATAGATTTTCTAACTTTCTGATAATTTACAAGCTGCTTCTTTACAATAAAGTTAGTAATTTATTTTTCTGAACTGAGCTTAGTGTGCTTTCTCAGACCTAAGAGAACAAGATAGTAGACAATTGCTGAAGTACGGTTTTCTTAGTGCTGTCTCCTGGCTATAGAGAGGAAGGCTATGAGACAGTCATCCTAATTATGAATAAAGTGTAATCTTACCAAAGAGTCCTCATTTTTAAAAATGTCTATCCTGGAAAAGTCAAAGGAATAATTTTATTCTCCCAGTTAAATAAATGTATCAGGATCAATATAAGTCTTAGTTGATTGGCAATGTTAGAAAAATGATGTTACTGCTAGTTGCTTTGAAAATTTTAAGTAGTAAGATATACTCATTAAGTATCTATTGGTAATAATTCTCGATCAGCATTTGAAATTTAGAATTCTTTAGAGTAATTTTTCTTTGCTACATACTAGTCATATTGTTTTATTTGTAAAATATTTATTGAACAAATATAATGATGGGAGATTTTGATTCAAATATAAATAAATCACAATATTTTACCAAAAGTTGCTCACAGTAAAATGGAAGGGATTCTATGTACATAAATTTTTAAAACATAATGCAAATGTTTCTTAAACTCTAATGTGCATACAGATCTGAAGATCTTGTCCAATGTGATTTTAATTTAGTATATCTGAATCATTTGTATTCTAGCAAGCTCCCAAGTGATGCGACTGTTAACTGGCATGGGGACCCGTTACATGCATGTGTTTTAGGGCATCGAATGGGAGTTGCATAAGTCCCAAACCTGAGCTGTGATTCAAAGGATTAGTGAGAGTTTACCACATAGAGAACATGGAGAAAGGTATTTCTGCAGGAAAAAAAAAAAGAGCACAGTAAGAGCCTTAAAAACTCAGAAAGCAGAGGAGTTCCTAAGAGCAAATATTCTAAGTGTGGCTCAACTTTATTACACAGGGCAGAGCCTGGAGCAGCTTCCTTAAACTAGGGTACCACACGGTCAGCTACACCGAGGCCAACTTGAGAAATGGGAGAATTTACTCCTTCATGTTCACCTTAGTTCCTTTCTTCCTTTTCTATATTCTCTTCCTGACCCTCATCCCCACTCTTATTTTGTGCCCTGTTCTTTTCTACCAACAATTGCTCTCATCCTATCTGCAGAACTTAGGTATTTTATTAAATATCCCCTAACCCAATGTTTTTATAGAGGGCATTCTAGAGACTGACACTCTTGCTGCAATAAAAGGGAAAAGGCTATTCTGATAGAATGATGTGTTATAACTTTATAGGGTGCTGAAAGAACAGCAGAGATTTTCTGTATTTAAAAAGAGAATGTATTGATGCTCTGTCTGTTAAACCTTGCTTTATTTCCCAGGAAATGAGTGACTACACAGTTTGCTTTCAGAGTGTAAGGCAGACTGTGTGTGCATTTTGAGGTGAAAATTGGGGGATAGGGAACAGACAAGTGTCTGCATTGTTCTAGACAATTATTGTTTTTAAGTTATGATCAAGATTGGAGAGAAAAATGTTTAGGAGAATATTTCATGATGCTGAAGTTGGTCATTATCTATCGAGTCCAAATATAGCTTAATAGTCAATGTATCATTATGACAATATTGATTCTTCCAATCCAAGAACATGGTATATCTTTCCATCTGTTTGTGTCATCTGTGATTTCTTTCATCAGCGTCTTATAGTTTTCAGAGTACAGGTCTTTTGCCTCCTTAAGTAGGTTTATTCCTAGATACTTTATTCTTTTTGATGTGATGGTAAATGGGATTGTTTCCTTAATTTCTCTTTCTGATCTTTCGTTGTTAGTGTATAGGAATGCAAGAGACTTCTGTGTATTAATTTTGTATCCTGCAAATTTATCAAATTAATTTATGAGCTCTAGTAGTTTTCTGGTAGCGTCTTTAGAATTTTCTATGTATAATATCAGGTCATCTGCAAATAGTGACAGTTTTACTTCTTCGTTTCCAATTTGGATTCCTTTTATTTCTTTTTCTTCTCTGATTGCCATTAGGTAGGACTTCCAAAACTATGTTGAATAAAAGTGGTGAGAGTGGACATGTCTCTATGATTTTCCTCTTAAGAAGACCAACTGTTCTTTCTGTTTATTACTACTGTTTTTAGTGTTTCATTTGGTATGTTTCTAGACAATCACTTGAACAAATAATTGTAATGCCTCATCAGTGGGCAAGGTTTTGAGATGATACCATACATGCATGTGTGTGGTGCGAGATGGGAAGAAGGGAAGAAGGAAAAGAGGGGTTAATACCTAATATCATGGCTACAGGTAATTACCAATGCCTCTATTGTTAAAGACAGCTAAAACCTTCCAGTTCTTATCTGAAAAAAAAAACAAAAAAAAACCCCAACACTTAACATTCTTTCATGACGTTTGATCTCATCAAGTAAATGTAATGAGTAAAATTAATTAATTGAATTCTGAGACTATGGATTTCTGGGTTCATGAGTTTGTTGTCTCACTGTTCATGGCAACACCCACTCTGTACACCAGATGGCACGGTCGGTCGGCTCTAGCTGCAGAAGCCTGAATCACCGAAACTAATATTCATGAAGAAAATGGCATCCATTATTAATTTATCACATCTGAATCACATTATTTACATGGGAAGCGGCCATATATTTAAAAATTTATTTTGCCATAAACACATTTATTTAATAGAGTATATGTGTGCATGTGTATGCCAAATTGAAATATATTTACACGTATAGTTTGGTTGCATTGGAATTAATTATTGTATTAAGTACTTTTCAACCCTGTTGAGAAGCAATAATAAGGAATTTATAGACATTTTACCAGAGGAATAGCTATATGATGCAGGTGCATTGTAAAAAGAGACAGGTAGCCACTATGCAAATATGTTTGACAGTAACCACAGTGTGACACTCCTGTACCTCTACCCCTGGAGTTCACCAGAATGCTTAGGGGCTTCTGGTGTCTTCTTGGGTAACTATTGGTTATTTGTTAAGAGCATGACTAGCTTCATCCAAATCGTAACTCCAACATTTAGTTGATGTGCGTCCCATGGAGTAAGTTATTTATCCCTGTTTTCTTATCTGGAAAATGGGGATGATAACGATTGTACCTCCTTGATAGAATTGTCCTAAGAAATCAGTGACCTAGCATTTATGTTTCAGAATATTTAAAAAATTCAATAAGTGTTAGCTAGTATCACTAGTAGTAGCAGTAGTAGTAATAGCAATAGTAGCAGCAATAGTGGTATGGATTCTGAAGATAATAAAGAAGCAACAACAAATTTTTAACAAGAAATTTTAGGAAAGTAAATAGTCAACGATTCTCTATTAGTATGTGACAATTTCCACTTCCCCCTCCTCCCTGTCTCTCTGATGCACATGTGAACATACATACACAGCCTTTACATATCATATCTTCTGTTTCATTGGTTTCCTTTGTCAATTCTATTACCACAACATCACACCTCACTGTTTTACTCATTGCAATCTTACTATACACTTTCCAGCAGAGTGAGTTACCATGCACTGCTCTACCTCTGCAGGCTGTTACTTCCTTGCACCTTGTATTTGTGAGGATTCTGCAGTTGCAACTTAGAGAAATAAAGTCAACCTGTCCTGAGCAAAAAAAAAGAGATTTATTGGTGTTTTATCAAAGAACCCCAAGCTTAAATGGTGTCCTCAGGTCCCTATTCATCTGTCTTTCTCCCAGACTTCTCGGTGTAAGTGGCCCTCATTCCTCCTGTTTCTGCAGAAAGACTTACTTCGTACCCTGGGCGTACATGGCCTCCAACAGATCCAGGCTTACATCAGCTCAGGTAGTCATCCTGGAGGAAAGAAAGTTTTTCCCTTTCCCAATATTTTGTATTAAAAACTCAATATTTTATCAGGTCCCTGTGCCAATAACTGTGGTGTGAAAGATAAGATAATTTTATTGGCCAAGCCTGAGTTAAATTCTCACTTTAAAATTTAGAACAGAATTCAGCACTTTGGACCCCATTAGAGCCACATGGGTGGAGGAGGCAGATTCCCTTATTTTAAGCCTGGGTGTTATTTCCAGAGGAATATGATGAAGGAGAAATCTAGCAAAATAAAAATAGGAAATGTTATACACAGCTATAGGAACGAATGTATTCAAAATTTTCAATCTCCAGCTTAATAAGCTTTTTATCTATTTTGTGCAAATTTTGCTATTTTAATGGAATAAGCTTGCATTTATGGAGTAGGAAACTAGAATAATAATATAGAAAATAATTTTGCTTCATCTCAGCATTTATTCTGTTTTTGCTGTTCTGGTGAGATTTTGCAAATTTATATACAATCATAATAACTCTAGTATAACAAAGCAAATCTCACTTTTGTTGTGCACCTTAATAAATTTTAAGAGTTAACTAGGTTGAAGTGCTAAACATAACATTATCACAAAAACTGGTTAAAAATAACATTGCCACAAGGTAACATCTTGAGCAGTTTGTATAGTGTACACTCTGGCAGAATACCACATTGTTCCTTTGTACATAAAGACATTTATAAATGATGTTTCTAACTTCACCATAAGTTCCTATGTATCTGGGACCAAATACAGCTTCCTAGAAGCTAATTTTGAATAGTCATTTTGTAAAGGGATATTATTCCAACACAACTGAAAGTGAATCTTGGCTTTTAGAAGATTTCATATATGCCAGTGTAAATTTAATTTCTGTAGAACTTAGATATGACTCTATTTTATTATCTAAAATAATTAAAACATTTAGATTTAAAAGGTTAAATTATAGTTTTAGTTTTACCTCTGCTTAGAATTGTAAAATCCCATTCACCCTTACTTAGGTTTTACATAATGTAGTCTGATTTTTACATAATGGAAACTAGGATGAATACAAGCAAAAATATAAGCTAATTTTTAAAATAGCTATAATAACTTTTTCTTATTAAAAATTTTTTTTTTTTTTTTTTTTTACTATTTTACAGGCTTTCAGTTTGTTCACTACAAAAGTGGTCTCATTTCACCTGGTATCTGTAATAACACTAAATGAAAGATTAGGTTATGATGATAGTAAGGAGGTGACCCAATTAAATCCAATTATCAGATTCCATTATTTTTAAAGCTCATCCTTCTTTCCTTTTCTCCTGCAATTTCCTCAGGCACTTTACCCTGGAATCCAAAGGATTTGAAGAAGCTAAACTCCTCCTTCTTCTTTGATATTTAAAGCAGTCAAGGAAATAAAAACTCCTACCCACTCTCCAAATATTCTTCCTTTAGGCAAGGCTCTTAATGAAACCCAGGTTGCATTTAAAGCCACAGTAGCAAAATATTTAATTTTAAAAGAAAGTTCTATTAGTATACATTTAAGTAAAATTATGTGGCTAAGGCATGAGGACAAGAGGCATGAGAGTTGTCAATAATATTAAAGTGCTACCACATGGAAAAAAGGGTTGAAACAGTTTTGAGCTGCTTCTCAGAGAATAAATTAAACCAATGGGTGAGACGGGCATAGCGTATACAGTGAAGATGTTGTCTCACAATTAGAGTTGTTCCTGACCCAAGCAGTTGCTAATTTATTGGCTGTTTTCTAGAGGGATGCACTGGGAAGAAATTGAATTGGATGATCTCTAAGCTCACTTTAGATCTGAGATCCTGGTGATTAAGCCTTTCATGAGCCAAAAGGTAGTCTTAAATCTCTTCCTCAAAATCATATTATGTAGCACATCTCCCAATATTTTATTAATACTTACCATTTGATGATATAGATTGTTAAGCCAAAACTCTGACCTCAGAAAAAAATAGTATATTGTCCTTTTATAAAATTGGCTCTTTTGATATAGCTAATTGCAGTTTTAGTGTATGTTGCTGACTTGTTTCGTTCTATTTTCTTCTGAAAGAACTGAGAAGACATCATTGAATGTGCAGTCAGAAAATCCCTCATAGGGGAGATAAGATATTTTACGTTTTGGCAATAAATTATAAATGTTTCCCTAGCATGCACAAAAAGAAAGCCAACTTAATAAACAAATAGCATATATACTGTTCAACAACTAAAAAAAAAATTTAGAGAAAAGATGAAAATATGAACAAAGACCATAGTTTTATAACTTCCTAGACTCAATATCACAGAAATAACAGCACCAAAATTCACCTTTTTAACCTAATTTTATTTCTTGAATTTGCTTCATGCAAAGTTCAGCATACTTTGTACTTACTTGTCTTGAATGTTAAAAAGAAAACATTGTATTTTCACAAAATCGTGATTTCAAATTCCAGAAGCACGGCTTGAAGAGTCACACACTGGTTAATGGACTGTCGATGAGTGATTTTTTATGACCCTCTTTTTGTTAACAGATAACAAGAAGTCTCGTCAACCGAAGCATCTTCAAATATAGGAAAATGAGCACATCCAAAGAAGTGAGCAGTGTCCTTTGATGTTCTTCTGATTAGACAAGTTGGACTACTCTGTACATTCACTCACTATTCAGACCAGGTCAGACAATTTAATTCCAACAATGGCTTTATTTGTTCATTTACAAATCAACAGAATTTCGTTAAAAAACAAAAAAAACCCAAGCCAAAAGAAACCATTCTTACCTATTAACCTTAAGGTCCTTTCTGATTAAGAATTTTATTTTCAATTTTAAAATTTGTAAAGAAGGAAGTAAAAGATTAAGGTAGGGTGCGAGTCAAATTGTGATTTCTCTTCGTCCTGTAATTATTTGAAGGATTTTGTAGTGAGAGTAAAAGAGAGAAATGGAATTTGCTCTATTGTAGAACTGAATTCTGGTAATGCATGGAAGTATGGTAGAAATAATTCTAGGTAGAAGATAAAGATATTTTGGTTTGGGTCTTAGCTGTAAAACAACTAAGTATGTGACATTGGAATGTCATTTCATTTAGTCATTAAATCTCATAGTCTAGAAAATGACGTAATTACTAGATACATTATTTGCAAACAGTGTTTGCTCATGAAATTCTTTGTCAGCCATGAAGGTGCACCACCCAGATCTTTCTTTGAGAGAGAACTTTCTCCAAGGAATGTAATTAGCTGACAGGCCCCAACTGCTGCATCTTTAAAATCTGATGTAGTATTTATGCCAAGGCCACTTTCTTCCTGGGTTACTGCCAGCGACTGAGAAGAATGGGGGTTTAAGAACCGTGCCATTTGTGCCTTAGGAGGGTAATTTCTTCTACCAGGAAACCTTTGCTCAGTCTCTCCATCAGGCTAGCAGGAGTTTCTCAGAGCTCTACTGTAGTTTGAGGGTGTTACCCCTCAATCCTTTCCCCTTCCTTCTCTTTCTTCACAGGTATCAGATCAACATTGTGGTCTGGAGCTCACCCGTGTGGCAGCCATGAGAATCTACTTCACACACCTCCAACTGCAGGGAGAATAATGGACCAAGGGCTCCATCTGCTGTGCTCTGACATCCATTGCCAAGTTTGCAAGGAGACTACACTTTCCATGGGATGTTTCCTGCCAATGACTAACAGATGTTAAGGCAGGCCCATTCCTGGTAGACACAGGATTCCTCTGAAGGCTAACTTTAGCTTGCAAACTCCCTGAAGACCTTGCTGACCCTCTCGTAAGATTGCACAGCTGTCTGAGAGTCTTCCATTCGCCCTTCCCTCTCTCCTTCCCTTAGGATAGGACTTTCATTATGGTCTGATGGCTCTCCCAGCCTTCTCCAGCCACCTGTCCATTTTCTTTCATACAGGGATTTCCACCATAAAGTCCTGATATTTAACATTCCATCTTGGCATCTGCTTCTCTGAGGGTTCAGAGATCTCATTCCATCTATTCCTGCTCCTTCCACTTTTATCTTTCACAGGTGTTTTGCCCAATCTATATCTTACACTCTTAGTTCCATATTTGTATATGCTTTCTGGAGATCCAAAACTGACACACATTTTTTCTTTGAATGAAATTCCACAGGAAAGCTTAATCTTGGAAGTCATAAAATGGGTCTCTCCTGGCTGAAGCAAGAGTTGGGGTCCAGAGAGCTCCTTATTCACTGCCACTCTCACCCCGCCTTTGGCTCCAGTGGAAGCTCCTGAAATATCTTTGAGACGTGTTTTAGGATATGGGAAAGACAGTTTGGAAACTCCTGAACAAGATGTCCTAACACATTAAATGCTATAATTTTGTAACATCTGAATGTCTTAATTGGAGTCCATATATAAGGCCTTGCTGGTTCTCCCCCAAATCTGAAATTTTACCACCAGAGCCAGGCCACGGTAAGGTGTCCCCAGGCGGCAGCCACCAAAATTGAGGCACCAGACAAGGGTATAAGCTCCTTTCTAGGAGACACCAGCAAGCTGGAGTGAGGCAGAAGGAGATCACACAGATGGTGTCCACCAGCTTCTCTTTCCTGAGAGCAGTTGTGTATGCCCCTAGGTGTGTGCCAGACCAGAAGCCTGCCCCTCAGGCCAAGGCCTAGACAAGCACATGGGCCTCTTGCACAGACAGACTGGGCTGTGTTTCCGTGTGCCCCCTGTACAGTGTCCTGGGGCTGGTAGCCTGCCAAGACCTGCCTCTCGCATTGCTACAGTCCCGTGGGCCCCAGGAACACAAGCTCCCCTGGCCGCTGGAGACAGGCATTAAGGGGTGTCCCCTGGGAGGCAGCTGCAAAAGCCAGGGGCCAGGCGTGTATAAAAGCTCCCTTCCGGGGGATACACGTCCTCTGGAGCATGGCAGCGGGAGAGGGCGAGGATGGCGCTCACAGGAGGGGGGCAGGGCGGAAGGAGAAGAAACAAGCCTAGATTTAAAAACAAAACCAAAAACTTGTATGGTGCCCACAAATGGGAGGAGTTGCGGAAGATGTGTCCTGAGGGGAAAAAAAAAAAAAAGGGTGTCTGCAGGTGGTGTGGAGGTGGAGGAAAAAAGAGAAAAAGACCTGGAATTTATTAAAGAAATTAATCAATTAAATTTAAAGAAATTCAAGGCACCTGCGGAGAGGGGCGAAGGAGGTGGTTTCTACCAAAAAAGAAAAAAAGAAAAAAGAAAAACCGCCCAAATGATGGCGTCCGGCGGCTAGAGCAACGCGGGAGTACGGGGGAGGCCAAGGATGGCGCCCCCCAGTGTCCTCCCTGGAGGGCGTCCAGCAGCTCCGGGATGTGCTAGTTAAGTCAGATGCCCGCCCCTCAGGCCGCTTCTATATCAGCAGACGAGCGTCCTTCATGGAAAGTCTGGTTGCAGTCAGCGGCGTCTGCGCTGGACCCGAGGCGGGTGAGTCCGAGCGTTGGGCCCTTTGTAAGCCACTGCTCAGCTTGTTACTGCCTGTGTGTCTCTTGGACACAAGCCCCTTTGGTTTGCAAAGCTAGATGTTTTGGGGGCTTGTCTCTCAGGTGCAGGCCTTAAAGGCGGGGGTGCCCAGCGCGGGGTTCAAACCCTTTGCTCCTCAGGAAGGAACTCCCGGTTTGGGTTCGGTCTTGTGAGTCGCTGCGCCAGGGATGGGGTTTCGGCGAGATTGTGGCCCGGCCTCTCCCACCTGCTTCAGTGTGTTTCTTGTTTGCCCGGTTTGAAGTTGTCACACAACCAGCGTTTAGGTTTTATTTTAGCGGAAATTGTTCCATTGGTAGCTGGAGACTCGGTGTGTCCGTGCAAGGAGGCGAGTTCGAGATAGTCCTCCACCTCCATCTTAAACCAGCACCTCCTTTTGTCTTTTAATTGAACATTTTCATTTGATTTAATCTCGTATTTCTTTGTTAGACTTTTACTCTTTCCTGACCCTACTTGTTTGTTGTGTCTAATTCTCTGTGGTTTGGGATATGAGGAAGATTTGTTACAAATTATACGCAAGATAGTAAGAGAAGAACAGGAGAAAAAAATTACACAGCTTGTCAAAATCGTTCATTTGGAGTCGGCTGTGGATAAATACGTTTTGAAACCTGAAGAGAATGAGCAGAGACCACTTCACCTTATGATTTCATGTCTGCTTGTTCATATTTCCATGAGAAGCATTATGTTCAGTATCTAACGCGATTGCCGCTGTTTAATGGGAATCTGAGCCTGATCTGAGGCTAATTTCTATTTAAGGAAAATGATAGAATCTTATTTGCTCATCTGTTGCTGTGATGTACAGGGTGTGTGTGTGTGTGTGTCTGTATGTTTGTGTGGTGTGTGTGTGTGTGTGTGTCTCGGTACGTGTAGTTGGGGCTGAATGAAGGCCGGAACAGGCAGGAGGAAAGAGAGAAAAGAAATACTTCTAAATTAGGCAGGTGAAAAAAGACAGTGTAGCGTAGCAATCACCCAGCAAATAGATTTGGGTGGATATATAATAAGCAGTTCCTAAAGAGAACTGTCCTCTTTATGTAATCCATGGGGATTTTAATAAAAAGATAGCAACATAATACAGCCTGATACTAAGTGACTTTCAGATTCTTTGAAAAACAAGGATCAAATTCGAAGTTATATTGATGTCACTGAATCCCTGCAGCTTTTCATTAGTTCCCTTTCTAGTTTGATCTGGAATGCAAATTTCTCAGACCCATTCACTATTGTAAGCATTAAAAGAACTGCTTGTTCACATTATTTGGATATGTCATCACTTTTGGGGGTTCATTAGAAAGAAACATGGTTTATACCTGTGAGTTACAGTCAACTCAGCAGGCATTTAAAACATTAAAGTTATGTGTTCCTCTTCAAAAGAAAAGAAGCTGTGCAAGCAGTAACTTTTCATGTCTAGAGTAAGTAGGAATTTATTATGTCTTCTGTGGTAGTCAATTAATCACCTGGAGTTTTACATATGATCCTGGCTGGGGTAGAAAGCTTTAGTCATAATATTCTTTTTTGTAACTATTTCAGCTTTGAATAGTTAACATGGTATTAATTTCTTGAGTTGGCTTTCATTTTGGGTAGTTTAGGAGACTGTTTCTATTTCATTGCCAACACAGACGCTATCCTGCCTCCTCTATGAAGCCTTTTCTGACTGCAAGCTGTCTTCTCTGCTCAGAGTTTAACTTTCTCTACCATTAATTTGTCACTTTCTACCTTGCACTGTAATTTCCTCAGCCTATGCATGTATTATCTCCACAAACATATTTTAAGCTACCTGAGAGTCAGGCATTTCTCTAAGATCTCTTTATATCCCCCAGTTCCTCAAGAGTCTTTCATTCATTAACTCTTGGCAAAGTTTTGCAACATAAATTTCCTCAACACATCACATGATTTTTTTCTATGTAAATATCTTGCTCTGTATTTTAACTTGTGACATATTCTGATAATGCAAATAAAATACTAATTACAATTGAAAATTTCACTCATCTTTTTTGACCTTACACCATAATTTACAAGTCAAATACCACAAACATTGTTTGTTTATATGTAATTTTTCCAAATAAGTGCATTACATGTACATCAAAAATGATGTATCATCTAGATAAAAACCCACCTGGAAACCTACCAGGCATTCAGTCTGTCAGGTGTATAATATTCACTGATCTAATCATTAGGTTCTTGAACTGAAAGACCAAAGGATTTGGAATGTCAAGAAACATGGATACCAAAGGCAGTTTTACATCTTCAAAAATCATCTCTAGTGATTTTCTATTGCCATCCTGCATGTGCTTTTAATCAATATTTATTGAGTGCATACTATAAATTAGTAATTTCATAAGTACATGGGATACCACAGTGGAAAAAAAAGTCCTTAAATTAGAGTTTATTACATTCCTCTGTGTGTATGTGTGTGCGTGCATGCTTGTGTGTTGGAGCATGAGTCAGTAGTGAATATGTAAGATGTCAAATTGTTACAAGTAAGAGAAGAAAACTAAATCAAGGTAATTAAGGGGGTAGAGGGTATCAGATACAGGCGCTAATTTACACACGTTCATGAAAGGACTCCATGATGAGGTTACATTTAAGAGACTTAAATGAAGTAAACTATTTGGCTATTCAAGGGAACAAAGTTCTAGAACTGTAAACAGCAAGTGCAAAAACCCTGAGCATAGACCCTGCTTGGGATGATTAAGGAATAGTAGGTGACCTGGTACAGTTAACACTACCTGAGCGAGGGGAAATGTGGCAGAAAGTACGGTTGGAGATGTGGTCAGGTGTCTGATTGTGCAGGTCACATAAAGAATTTTAGGTTATATTTGGAGTATGATGATAAACCTTTGAAAGACTGGAGTCAGCTGAGACATAATCTGACTTATGCAATGCTTATAATGGTTAAAATAGCCTTTCAGAATTACTGCACTGATAAAACATGATTTACACTGTGAGAGTCAACTCAGCACGTATTTAAAACATTAAATACATGTGCTCTTTTCCAAAATAGCATATGTGTATTAAGTCACATCTAGGACCATGAATCTTAGGGATTAATTCAAAAATAGAAAGACAGTTGATTTGCTATTTTTTGTCATTGTCGTCTTTTAAGTGATGGTTACCCTGGAGCTGAGTACTGTGGAATTTCAAAAGGCTTTGGTGACCCCAAGACCAAGGGAGTGGTGCTAGTAGTGACTGCTGAGTGACCCTAAGTGATTTAGGAGTTCTATCTGAATCACTCACATGGAATAATCCAGCTATATGATCACAGGCAACCTTTTTTTGTCTCTTGTATGCAATCAAAAACTCTGAAAACCATGCACTGTCCACACTTAAGAGACATTACTGCCAAATGCAGCTTGCACTACCAAATAAATATGAACAAAAAACTAGGGGAATTACCAGTTGTCCCATGCTCAAAGCAGTAAGCCATGAGACAGAGCTCCTCTGCATTTGGAGCTTTTCCAACTGATGTGGGAGAAAATTTTCAGCAAGACAGCCACTGCAAAAATTTCTTCTACAATGACAGAGACTGAGACACATAGCAAAAGACATGATAAAAATAGAGAGAAGAAGATCTTGTAATTCTGGCCACAAATAGAGATTCTTGGGAGACAAGATTGGAGCCAAAGTAACTATAGCAGCAACATACATTCATTTATTTATTCAATAAATATTTATTAAGTGGCTGATATGTCTAGGCACCTGGAGATACTGCATGTGCAGTGATCACCAAGACAGACCACTGTCACTCATGCATCGACATTCTATGGTGTTTTTCATCCTGACTTTCCTCACTCAAACTGCAGTCAAGACAGTCTTAGAGGAGAAAAAGTCTTTAAGAAGGGGTCAGAAGCTCTTGTTTTGGAAGGAGGGTTACAAATTCTGAGAAACAGAGAAGGTTGTTTGGTGTCTTTGTTCAAAGGAAGGAAAATAAAAACACTGAGTAATCATACTAACTCAATAGCTGCTAATTTTTTAGTTGTATATTTGAATCACCTGTGAAACTTTGAAAACATCCCAGTGCCTAGGCTGTACTCCAAGCCAGTGAAATCAGCATGTCTGGAATGGGTGGGGCACAAGCCTGGATAATTTTAAGAGCAATCCAGGTGATCTCAATGTGCATCCAACATTGAAAACCACTGCAGTAGCTTAATATTTGTCTTGTTTTGTCCTAGGTATTTTCCTGGGCATATATATACTCCAGAACATATGTCTACATGTATATTTGTATGTACCATGGAGATACATATGTATGTGTGTTTGTATGATGCAGTTATTTGAAGGCAGCAAGGAGCATCTGAGTGGAAATATATTTGGAGGGATTTTGCTTTACTGAATAGATCCAAGCTCTTCTGTAAGCTCTGGTAATTTGGTATAATTAACAAATCATGTTTGATGTTACTGCAGAGAAAAATCAACCTGAAGTTACATAAACTCTACAAGAATAAAAAATACGCCAGCATTAGTTTTTGACTAGAAGTTATTATCTCTGCATTAAATCCATGATCATGTGTGCTACCCTAATTTATATTTTCCTATTAAAAAAACAGCAGAACCTCTCAAAAGTTAGACTTTATCTTCAAAAAACATGAAGCCATTTTTTTGTTTTTATAACTGTTTCCCATTCAACTATTAGATGTGGATGTTACTATTTCTTATCAAGCAAACATGTTGTTTGTTATAGTACTTATCTGTTGAAAGCCTCTTTCTTGCCCATGATTAATAGATGTGTAAAAATACCGTACTCAAGTGTTACTTAACACCATCCCTTGACCAACACTGGTATGTCTCTATTTGTCTCTTCTTCTAGGGTACAGGGAACTTCTCAGAAAATAGTTTCCACATCTTTCTGTTCCTTATCTTCTGCCAAAGTGCTGGCACAATGACCCCTTCAGTCTCTCCCAGTTCTCACAGTAATGGCTACAAGCCCAGCCAAACAGAGGAAAGCAGCTTCTTCAGGAGCTTAAAGGAAATCTGGTCTCATTAAACAATAAGGAAATGGGCCACACAGCTCACTTATATCCTCTGCCCTTGGGGAAATGTAGATTCCTTAGTGTGAGGCAGAGAAGCAAATCAACACTAAATTACCTGTGTGTAAATAAATCATGTGACACCAATAATTAGGAAACTTGAATATAAGAGCATGACCTGATATATGAAAAGACTAAGATTTACTTCCAGATCAGCTGACATGCATCTTTAAACCCTTTGATGATACAAACAAAACCTTTAAGCAGTTTGATTCTCAGCCTGTGTCTTCATCCTTCCAGCAGGATTCCAGCTGTGATTTGTCAGATTTTATGGTGTTATTATCAGATCTGGACTGATTGTGCTAATTATTCTCCTAAAAGATGCCAGGATTTAATCATGCAATAACAATATTTTGCTCCCATTGAAATGATTTAAGAAATTTATCCCATCACACTATTTCTATTGCTTATTATTTTTTTTATTTTTTGTAATAGAAAATGGGGCTAATTGTATTGGTACTCTTTTGGGATTCATGACACTCCTTTAAACAGAGTATAAGCATGAGTAGATTATACAGGGGTTTGTTACTGAAAATTCTAAGTCAGTTGCTTTTGACTTCTTGAACTTTTTGCATTTGTGTGTTATGAAGAGCCTCCAACCAGCTTGATTTTGTTGCTGCTATACTGCCAGATATAGCAGAGCTAAGACATGTTGCTTTGAGTTACGTCCTAGCAGTTTTTATTTGTGTTGTAACTTAGGTTCTCCACATTAGTTCAGTCAAGCAGTTCTGTGGATATCTTGATGTGTTCCATATTTACATGGTCATAAATATCCTATAAAGAATTGTGTACGACAGTTATTGCTTCTGGGGTTATGACATAGGTTCATTCTAGGGCTAAGACTTTTTTTTATGGGTAAACAGTTCCCAAAATTTAATTATGCATTGGTTAATTGGTTAAACTGATAAAACAGTTTATAGACCAAATATGTTTGAGGCACATGAACCCAATCATAACAAAAAATGATGTCAGGCCTTCCCTGGAACTTCCAGAGGTTAACAAAGTTGGGTGTTTATTAGAAAACACAGACCAGAGCTTCTCAATTTTAATGTGTATACAAAATAGGTGGGGATCTTACTAAAATGCATATTCTAATTCAGAAGGTTTAGACTGGGGCCTGAGATTCTAAGCATTTTTCGGAACTCCCCAGTGATACCCATGCTGCTTGTCCAAGAACTACACTTTGAATAGAAAGGAACTAGGGAACTGGCTTAACACCCAGATTCTTGGGCTCTGTACCTCACTTATTAAATTGGAATTTCCATAGCACTCTGATTCTCCTTCAATTCCTGTATTAATTCCAATGAATAGCGAAGTTATAAACCACAAACCATGAGACACAATGTAAAGAACTCAACGGGGTAAGTCAGAGTGTGATTTCTAATTAATTTTCCTAATATCTAATTTCCTCTTAAGCCTTGTAGTTAGCTCATCACATTAAGCACTCCTGAGAATTAGGCTTTTAAAGTAGAAGTCTGCTTGGGAATGCAGTGCTCAGTCAGGAGACACCTCTTTTCTCAACTGTCCCCTCAATCCAAGGTAGAATGCTTCTCAGAGCAAGGCTCTAGAAGCATGTGGACACTGTGATGCCAGAAGACGGTCTGAAAGTGCTCTTCCCCACTCCTATCTGTTCCTGTCTTCTCACAGCACTTCAGAGTAGGCTCGGGTCTGAGGCAGAATTTCCAGGGCAGCTAATCCCATCATGTGCCAGGTTTCTTAATGTAAGATATTAATCTATTGATATTCAAAGTACTGTTGAATTTGAAAAATCTAATAGTTTAGTTTCAATATTACTCCATATCATTTTACTCACAGACAGTATTAATAGAGAAATAAAGGCATAATCCTATCACCCAATGAAATTTTTACAGATATTCTTCCATTACTTTTTATGTGCATACATTTTAAAAGAAAATTTTGATAGTACCTTAAGTAATTATTTTTAAATTTTAGATCTGACAAAAGCATTATGGTTATATTTTTAATAGGGTCCTTTTATTTTTTGAAATACATACTGAAATATTATTGATGAAATGATATCTGGAATTTATCTAAAAATAATATGGGAGGTTGAACAGTGGGAATAGAAATGAAACAAGATTGGCTGTGAATTAATGACTGTTGAAGGTGGATGAAGGACATGTGAGGTCTCATTATACTTTTCTATCTACTGTTGTACATGTTTAAAATTTTCTTCAATAAAATGTAAAAAATTTAAATCACACTATACCTATAGAGCCAGAAAAATCTTCCTAAAGGAAAATCTTGTCATATTTATTCCCTTCTCACAGACTTTGGAAGTTCCATTGCTCTCAAACTTTAAACAAGTTAATTAAGCTCATATGCCCTATAGATTCTCTCCTTTGTGTAATTCTTCAACTTCATGTTATACCATGTCCCTCTTCATTCTCTGAGCTTCTCTAAGTTGACTTATTTGCACATCCTGTGACATGCTTTTCAGCTCTGGGACCACATTTTCTTTTTTGCCTGAAACTCCTTCCTTCAACTTCTAATCCCAGTTTTTCATAAATGTTTTAATTTATGGTTTCCCTTTGTGATTACTCTTTGTAATTTGGTGTCCATACGTGGTTCACACATTTTTAATCTTCTCTCATATAACTTTTCTCTCTCTTCTTCTACTTTTGTTATTCTTCCACAGCTTTTTGATATTATTACTATCACCAATGAAGTATAAAACAGTTGAATTTTGCTTTCAGTATTATTGATGGTATTGCTAATTCTGCTATTGCTATTTAGCTTATTTGCCTTCTTTTCTTAGGCCAATCATGCCTCGCTTTGTTCAGCTTATTGTGACATTTGGTATTGAGTATATGTTTTTTTATTTTATTGACAATGAAAATGAGTTTTTAAGACTTTCATTTTATCTACTAAATTATTTTTACATGTTTCTCTTACATGTGCATTTTCAGGGCGTTGTTTTTCTCATCTTAATTTGCAGAATCTTTTCCTTGATTCTGAATTAGATTGGGTTCCTGCAAATGGAGTCTGAGATGGAAATTTTCATTCAGAGTTTCCCTGAAGAGCACCCTTAGGAACACCACTTCTGAGACGTGAGGAAAATTGGGCAGAGGGAGAAAGTGTTACAATGCAGTTAGAATAGTGACTTCAACTGCGCCACAGTTTACCTTGAGAGTAGTCTGGAGTGGAGGCAAGGGTGCCAGGTCTTGTATACCCACCCCTGCCTTAATAAGAAGGAGCGATTCCTGGGGTGGATGCAACTTTGAGACCTCAGCAGCTAAAGACCTATCAGCTGGGAGATTAAGTGCCTTGGACTTTAAGGATAGTGCATCAAAGGACCACTACTATCCACTCAGATCCAATTGCTTCTTTTTGTAATTTCAGCCTGCTTGGGACGACTTTCTCAGGATTCTGACTTGTCTCATTTCCTGGGGAAACTTAAAAGTTGAAGGTTCGTAGAATGGACGACAATCTCTGTTGTTGCAGCTGGTCTAAAAACTCATCACCCCCTTCCTTTGGATCCTCCATTCCCGTGGACAGCACCTCTGCTGCCCTATGAGGCATACCTGGTGAAGTGACCCAGACTTAAACGCCCAGGCACCACATCCTTATCGGGCCATGGCCGCTGTAGTTTTTCATTTGTCCTCATATTTGGTCACCAGAGAACCAAGAGATACACTTGGATCACCTGAGTGCCAAAGATAACCCTCCCTGTCCTGTGGTACCGCAGGAGCCCCTTGGTGCTGATCAGGTCGGGAACTCCAGTTGGAGCGTTGCTTCTTTCGTTTGTATGCTTTACTTTGGGCATGGGATCCTGAAGTGATTGGGTGGCAACCACATCTTACTGTTTAAGAGAACTCTTCCTCTGTCTCATGGTGGGAGCATTTGCCCCTCTGGGAGCCAGGACGTCTAGATCAGCGTTCCTCAGCCTTGGCACTATTCACATGTTGGGCCAGATACTGTGCTGTGGAGGACTTTCTGGTACAATGCAGGCGATTCAGCAGCCTCCCTGGCCTCTAGCCACTAGTCACCAGGAGCATTTTCCAGTTGTGACAACCAAAAATATAAATAGACATTGCCAAATGCTCCCCCCAGCCCACCCCAGCAGGGGCAGCAAAATCATCTCCAATTGGTCTAAGCCCACAGAGCCTAAATTTGAGGGAATGAGGAGCACAGATTTCCCAGCTTCCCTATTGGGAGTGACAACATTACTATCCCTTTGTTCCGGTACCCATGCACCCTAGTATTCGAGTACAAACTAATATTCATTAATTTAGGGTGTATACTGTGTCCTCATGGAGAATGGCACAGGGTATCTTCTCTAAACTGGCCTTGCAGCTGAATCTTCAAAAGACCACCCTTCACTCTATTTCTGAATACAGACCCTCAGGGCTGTGCAGGGGCCAGGGGGAAAATCACCTGGTAGTTCTGTGGGCCTAGTGGATACATTGCGAGCCAGACCTTGCCACGGGCTTCATTTGTTAGCAAGTCCTCACACACCTGTTTAACAGTGGCAACATGATGACATTTTGGGTCCTGGGTTATCAGTATCAACTCATACCCTGTGTCTTGGATCTAAAATCCCTATTCCTCTCTCCCAGTACATAGGTGCCAAGTAGATGGTCATGAGTCTCTTTAGAAAAGCACTAGAAATATCATTACCATACACACTTGGCAGTTGTATGGTAGAGTTCTTCGTTATGGGCACCTGGTGCCTCTCCCTCTATCAGTGGATTCCAGTTGTAGACCTGGCTCATATCTGAAAATGGGATCTGAGAATGTGACATTGGCAGGGGTGCTGCCCTCAGCCTCCTCATCATCCATCTTCAGTTTTTTTTTTTTTTTTTTTGATTGTATAGATTAAGCAGTATTCCTGTTGGCTTCCCTACTACCTTGTGCCTCGGAACATTGTATTCTATTTTTTCCATAGCTCTCTTTAGGTCAGGATCACAGCTGCCACTTAGACCTTGAAACTCATCATGATAATTTCTCCCCCCTGAATTCCTGAATGCTGAGCTTTAAGTGGACCAGCTGGACTCTATTATTTCAGGATCCTTATTACTTTCAGGGACCTTTGTTCTGAATCAGAATTTTCTCTGATGAGCCTAGCCTATAGAGGACAAACTCCAGGGAGCATCTCAATGATTTTGACTCACTCTTCCTTTCTGCTTTGATGAATAAGGCGTCCTTTGGCTCTCCCACTGAGCATACTTGGCTGATGGGTTTTTCAGCCTTACCTAGTATAGCCATTGCAGCATACACACCTGTCTGAGCCTTTGGAGACTCTTAAGGACTAAATGTTTGTGTCCTCTCAAAATTTATATGTTCAAGACTTTAACTCCCAGTGTGATGTTATAAGGAGGTGGGGCCTTTGGGAGGTAATGAGATTCAGGTGAGGTTATGAGGGTGGAGTCCTCAAAATGGGATTAGTGCCCTTATAAGAAGAGGAGGAGATGCCAGAGCTTCCTCTCTCTGCTGTGTGAGGATATGGCAAGAAGGTGGCTGTCTGCAAGCCAGGAAGAGGGCCTCACCAAAAATCAATCTGCCTTCACCTTCATCTTGGACTTCCCACCTTCCAGAACTGTGAGAAATAAATGTTTGCTGTTTCAGTCGCTCAGTCTGTGATGTTTTTTAATAGTAGCCCAAGCAAACTAAGACTTAGCCTTTCCTCTAGCATGTAGTTTAGGTCATCACTTTCTCCAAACTTCCAAGGCCATCCTCATAGTCTATTAGCACTGTCTCATGGGGTCCCTGCCAAAATACTACACCTCGTATTATGGGAGAACTCTGTTATCCAAATTTATGCCTCTCTCCTAGATCCTGCAACCATAGATGTTCTCTTATCTTTCTTTGGTCTGTATGTTACTTAGATTCTGAAGCTTCTTTGGAGTGTGTTCCTTTTCCTCCCTTAGCAGGTCCAAGACTACTTGAATTGGGTTATGCTGATATTTGGCCCTAACTATGGTGCTTGTGGCCAAGGAGGGAAGTAAGGTGCACTCTGAATGGCAGAACATAATGTCTTGCAAGGCAAAGGCGTCTGCATTGCCTACAAGCAAGGGGAAATATTAATATTTAACTAAGAGACCGAGCTACTTCTGCAGGTTCAGAGGGTTCAGGGAGATCTGGAGTTTCAGAGCTCTCAGACTCATAAACCAAGATGGTCCCTAACTCAAATCTTGGGTCCCAGTCTCTGTTCTGTCTCAACCTGTGCCTCATCTTGGTGTAGCAAACTTTCCAGGGTTGAGAAATCAAGCCTCTCTGGAACTCTCTTATACTTATGGTTAAGCTCTCTGTCTGATCTTTTTTTCTGCCCTCTAGCTGTAGATGATGGGAATCATTTTATGGGCAACAAAAGAAGCACTCTTTCACATTTCACCTTAAATTAGTGATCATTCACTTCTAGCTTTACATTTTTATCTAATACATCAAAAATTCCCAGCAGCAAATACCCAATTTTACACTTAGTGAAATTACTACTTTCCCCTCTCAAATGCTTGGACTATTCCACCAGAGCTTATATTCCTTTCACAGGCATCCATCCCCATTTACCACGAGGGAGGGTTTTCACAGTTGCCTCACTGGAGAACACTGTGGGCTATTGATACTCTACTGGCCATCAGAGGCAGTTTCTTCACTATCACCTGGCTGACAGGTGAATCAAGACTCCAGTTCTCATTTCAGGGTTGGCTTCCAAGGCCATTCCTAACACCAACTCTCTTGAGTCAGGTTTCCTGGAAACAAAATGCAGTCGAGGTTAGGGTACAAGAGGTTTTTTGGGAGCACACGTTGGGCCTCTCCTGCAAGGCTGTGAAGGAAGAAAGCAGGATTGAGGAGGGAAAGAAGCTGAACTGCAGTTCAACTCCAGTACTTCAGCTGATCCCACAGGGAGCTTTAGCGTTGGTGTGGCCCTTCAGTGTCATCTCAACCTGAGACAACAAGGCATCAGGCATTTGTTCACCACCACCTCCTCCCCCAACTCTTAAAAGTGGTAAATTTTATTGTTTTCAAGTCATATCTAAAATACAAACAAGGGGGAAAATGTTTTTATTCTTATTACAAGCAAATAAAAAATTTAAAACAACATCATAAAAGGAGAATGAAGATTTTTCTGAAGAGCTCATAGGACAAAAGGGAGAGTTAGAGAACATATAAAACAAAACTTCTTTAAAATCCTTTTTAAAACTCTTTTTGCCCAACATCCCACTCCTCAAAACAGTTGCTACATCTCTTCTATACTCTCATTCTGTTTGCAGATTTAACTATTCTTGGAGCATTTCCAACACCACCTTGGGCTGAGTTCTCCCTTTTTATCTGCATCCATATTTTCCCTGACCATTTCTTTCTTATAAGATAATTTGGCTCTCTCAGCTTTTGCTGTATGCAGCCCCATCCATTGATCTACTTTACTAATGAGGGATCTTCTTTGGGATCCACCTGCCCTAGAACATTCAAGACTGGAGATAATAAATTCTTTGTATTGAATATTTTATCCTCTCCTATCTGCATATGATAATTACAGCTCTCAAACTTTCCCCACAGTGAAAATAAAATCTTTTAGTATTTTACTTGAAAATGACAAATGGTCTCCATTATGATAAGGAAGAAAAATCAGAAGTCATCAGTGTCAAATTTTTAACACTCGAATTGGCAGGAGAAATTCGAAAGCTATCCTCAAAAGATAACTGCATTTTTCGCAGAAGCATATTTTAACTGTATATCAAAAATTAAGAATATTTTAAGCAAAACTTTATCTTATTATATGCAGAAAGATTATCGGCTTCACTCTAAATATATACATTTCAATTAAACGGCAGATAATGCAACTCACACTAAGACTCGGTTTTAAAGGGTGATTGCAAATGAGAGTGATACCTCCTCTTTGGGATGTTTTAAAACTATTATCTGATCTCTTCCTGACATACTATCTTATTTACTTTAAAAAAGCCGTAAGACATATTTATTAACCTATAGGTGAATTTGGATAGAATTTTTTATGCCAGGAGAGAAAATCAGAAATTGCTAACAATAAACCGCTTGTATTAGATGGAGTCATGATACCAGACACTAATTTGAGAAAATAAGCCAGGTAGGTAAGCAGTCCTCTCCAGCACAAGAGTAGGCTGCTTATCAAAGGTCCCCAGGGGAATTTTTTCAGTGTCCTATTTCTCATCCTTTCAGGGCCTCTGGTAAGCTGCTTTGGCACTTGTTGGACCCACCCAAGGTTTTCTTTCATGATTTATTTACCAATCCAAAGCCAGCTCTCTTTTGTAAGAGAATCACATTGAGGAGGGAAAAAAAAAAAATCTGTAATATTGGGGACCATTCCAAATAATTTGTAAAGAAGCCTACAGACTTTCTCCAATGAATTGCACCATCATTCTACACAAAACAAGGATTGCTTCATACTTGATCCACTGCATTTGTACTAATTTTGGCAATAGATTATAAAAATATACCACTCAAACATAATGCAGGCATTCACCACGAAATCTGGTTATTTAGGTATGAGCTCTAAAAACCTTAGAGATTATGATGCTTATTGGGTTGAATCAAAGTCTAAAGATAAACACTCTGGAACAAAATTTCCACTCAAATCCTATCAGGCTATTTCATGTATATGATTATTTGTCTAAAGATGCTGAAATAGGGATAAGCTCAGGAATTTTATAAAATGAAAATTACTAGATTTTTCTACTTTAGCAAAGCAGTCTGACTCTATTCAGTTACAGTTTAAGAAAAAAAAATGACGTGCTTATATCTATAATCGCAAAGTTCAATCCAGTAACAATGAGCAGTTCAGACTCATTCTTTGAAAGTTGTTTGCAGAAATTCATCAGAGGCCTGTAAATATTTACAAAAGTAGACATTTCTATATCATGTTTACCTTTGTTAAACATTTTAGGCAAGCAGGAAGATTAGTCCTAGGCCCTCTAAGGAAAAGTCATTTCAAAATCAAAAAACAGAGAAATTACCTCTGTTTGGATGCCCCCTTTCTTTACTAAGATATAAATTTCACCCTCGCCCACAGCAGGTTGTACATTAGTGAAGGCTGTGCGTAGAGAATTTTTGTTTTTTTGCTCTAAATTAAGATTTTATTTAATGAAACTGACTGTTATAATTGAGATTATTGGTTGATATTTTATTGTCATTTTATCTCATGAACATTTATATAGTGCTAATTATGGTATAATCAAGACACTGTTCTAAATGCTTTACCAATATTGTCATTTAATCCCCAGTACATTGAAATAGGCACTATTTGATATCCCTAAATTACAGAGAAGGAAACAGGCACAGAGCAGTTAAATAATTTCCCAAAGGTCGCACAGCTAGTAACTGACAAAACCAGAATTTAATCCAGGATTTCTCTCTCTGGAATCCATACTCCTAACCATTGCACATGCTAGTGAAAAGATAAATTATAAAGCTAGAAATTCTTAAATTTTATGTTTCAAATTCATAGCAAAAATAAAAATCATTTTAAAGGAACTCTACCTGGTTCACTGTTTCCCTCTCCACTCCTTCTCCTCCAGTCACTCACAGTGGCCCCAGCGTGTACACTGTGAACCCACAAAATGCTACAGCCCAATGCCCAGTAACTTAACCTTCTCTTTATCAGGCAGCAAAGCATAGGTTTTAAAGGAAGGAGGCTGCTGGAGCTGTGCTTTTGAGTTTGCATCCTGATTCTGCCACTTACAAACCATGTAACTTTGTGCAAATTATGTTTCCTCTTTGGGCCTCCATTTGCATTGCTGAGAAGATTAAAAAAAAAAAAACATGAACAGCACTTAGATAATGAGCACGTAAATATCGTTATCTTTTTTTATTACTTGCTCTTCTCAGTAGGAATTCCTACTTTGTGAGAGTGCTGCAGGTCTTAACTCTGGCTTTCTATAAAACATCTAACTCCGTGCCAGGCGCCTGAATCAATGAATGTGAAATACTTCCCTCCAAAGTTCTGGTCCACTTTCTTTCCTAGACTACGGCCATCTCTCTAGGCTCTTTCTTTCCCAATATCTTAACCAATACTGCAAATTAGCTACAGTTCAAAGTCTAAATTTGAATTATACTGTATCACTTACAGATAAAGTTGTACATGTTAGGGAGCCGTTTGAGGTCCTGTGCACTTTGGTCCTCGCTTCCTTTTTCTGCCTCTCATCCCTACTCTTTCTCATTTACACACATACTGGTCCTGTCACACCTGAGAAGTCACTTATCCAAACACGTTTTGATACCTCTGGGCTGGTAACCATGCCTTTCTTGCTGCTTGGTTGCCCTCCTGGCTAACGACTCTGGCCACAGGCCCCATTCAGAAGTTCTCTATGGATCCTGTTTAGGTTTTTGGGACAGTTTATTATTCCTTTATCTGTGCTCCAAAGGCACACCACTTACAATCTTCCAATAGTTCTAGTCATGCCCCATTGCATTTTATACTTAGTTGTATACCTATTTGTGTCACTGTGTAGGGAGTGAAGGCCTTGCACTCTCCTCTATACCAAGAACAATGCCTGGTGTGTAAGAAGTTCTCAATAAATATATGATATGCACAAAATATGGATTGAACACTTAATGATTCCTCAAGGACAATTTGAAAAAGGTAGCTGTGTCAGAAATACAGAAGGGAAACAAAAACTTAATATTTACACTGGAAAATTGGTTGGCATTCAACTTCTAAAAACAAATTTGGAAAAAAAATAATATGAAGCAGATACTCAGTTAATGGGAGCAAGATGGAAAATGCTATTGCCAAACCATATTTAAGAGTAATCAAGTTCTCTAAATTGAGCATAAGTCTGAAGCATGATCAGGTTAACAAAAAAGAAAAGGCCAGTGTTATTTTGACTGAATTGAAAACAGAGTGTGGGGAAATTTGTGTTTTTCCCTTGGAGAACTGGGTGCCTTTATTTCCTCAAGTTAAGCCAATTTTGTGCCATACTTTAGCTGATGCTTCAGATCTTTATCAGTACTTTATCAGTACTACTTCTTTCCCTGTGTCATTACTGCCTTGTTCTGTTCTCTGCAAAGTAGTTGCTTACTCACCTAAAATTTTGTGTTAATGGACATTAGTATAATATTTTCCCTTATATTAAATGTGTGTTTCCTGGAGCTTTCTGGATTTAGAGACTCACTTCAAGATAAACTAAGGGTTGGATTTCCCTTACACTGACCATGCAAGGTGGTCAGTCATCAAACTCAGTATCTATTATGTGTCCGCCATCATAGGATACAGCAGTGTCAAAAGAAAATCCTAACCACTATCCGCCTGGAGTTCACAATGAAGTAAGGAACGCAAACATCTAAGTGTAGGTGAGGTATGTGTTACAGAATAATGCTGTGTATACTCGAGCTTACAACCTAGTTTTAAGGATAAGAAAAGTATCATTTAAAAAGTGATGTTTAAGTATAGTTTTAAAACACAACTTAGAATTAGCAGAACAGAATAACAAAGGTTGGGGGAGGTATTTTTGGATGACAGAGAGGAGCTGAGGTAGAGGGAACGATATCATACGTGTAGACTTTAGAAGCCTACACTTCTGTCTGAGGGACTATGGAAGAAATTAAAAGAAGTCAGCATTTTTGCAGAGGAAATAATGAAAAAAATAATAAGATATATAAAGCTAGTGATAAGGACAAAATAATTTGAGGTCTTCTAGTTCGCTTCAGAATTTTGGACTTGATCCTAGAAGCTGTACCTTCTTTCCTCTTACAAAGAACAGATTCCCCCTGCAGTTATCAAAAGCCATCTCATCTAGCATTCCAAAGACTTTATTCCTGCAATCAATACTCTCTCTCCTGAATCTTTTTTTTTTCCCCTACTGGATCATTTCTATAAAAATATGAATACACCATAAGAGATCACATATTAAAGAATAAAAAACTCATTCCCCCATTTTCTCAGCACCCCTTAGAGAAAATCACACTCAGGCATTTGTCTATACTCACTGTCTATACTTTCTCACCAATCTGTACCACTTCAACGTAATTTTACCAGGATTTTGTCCCCATGCTACACTAAAACCACTTTGGCGAAGTGATCAGTGACCTTCATCACACACATGCCAGCTAATCCAGTAGCACTTAACAAGCTTGCATCTCACTCTTTATACATTTCTGTCAGATGTCCGACATTGGTCCACCACCATATTCCTCACTTGATTGAGTCCATACCTAATGCTATTGAGGCCATTGTCACCAGCCGTTCGTGAGATGAAGAGTGTGGTGGGACTCACAGTACACCAATAGCTTCCTTTACAAATCCTTTCGATACTCTTCTCCCTGATTTTCCAATCCTGAACGTTTGATACCCTAAAGGTAGGTAAAGGTTTAAGAGTTTTCAAACAGGTTTTCACCCACCTATATTTGATGTTTCTGTATAGTTTTCTCACGTTGGGATGTACCGTCTCTGGTCTGAATGCCTCAGATAAACTGAGATGAGAAAAATTTCATTTTAATAACTGTTACCCATGTATCTTGAGATGGATCACAAATCTTCACTTAGAACAACGAACCGATCTACTTTGGGGCTCTCAGTTCAAAACTCCTTAGGGACTCTTTCCTCTTTGATCATAAAGTTGCTAGGTAGTGAGTAGTTGAGAAAGTGCCAACATGTACTAGTCTCCACAATGAGGGCACTTTTTCTTAACAGGTGAGTTCCAAACATAGGTTCACAGAGAGCAACATGCTTGCCCTACTCCAAGTCTCTTCATATAAGTAGAGTAGAAACATATGGATGAAAAAAAAGGAAAAAAAAGGGCTGTTCTGCTAATGCACGTAAGAGAACCATTTCACTCACATAGTTAAGCCCGTAGTGGACTGAACTTCCTAAGTATGGACAAACCTGGTTTCTGTGAGAGTTAGGCCCTGGTGTGTTATCTTGGGAAAAAATACACCCTGCAGAGTAAATTATGAAAGACTAAAAATATTGGAGAGGAAAATAAAACAAGGGAAAGGAAGAAAGATGGCTCAACTCAGTGATTTGCAGCTGTGTTTTTCTTAATAGCAAAACCCAGTGTAAACTGCAGTATGATTTCCCATTTCTCTGATAGTAGAAGCAAACATACATGTGGAGTTATATAGTAAGATATATGTTTTATATGTAAAAGCATAATTATTTTACACATTAGAAAACAAGCCTTATTTTAAAAAATACCATTTTTTTGTTATAAAGGGGAATAACTAGAAACAGTGCTGTTATTAGTACCACTCCAAACAGTTACAGACTTTCAAAGTTTGCATAGCTTTTAAAATGGACCATGTCAAAATCATTTAAGAAAAATGTAGATTATAAAATGTCACATTAGAGTTGTGCCATATCCACTTATGGTATTTTTCACTTATATTCGTAGTTAAATGTTGTCAAATTTTATGACAAGCCTCAGAGGTACTGTGGTAATAAGGATAAAAACTTATTGCTGAATAAATTTTAGATATGATATATGGAGGGGTTTGATTGATACTCTCCATCCATTACATAATTGGGTGGCTATCATGTAATGTTGCAAACCTACCATTACTTAAAAAGTAACAGCTTTTCCTATTAATATTTCATTCCACTTTTTTATCAGATGCACTTACCTTGAGTATATTTTATAATTTAATTGTTTGCAATGACCATGGGCATCAACAAGACAACACAACTATATCATTTTATTTCTATACTAACCTCATACCCATACAGCTCAAGTGGCTGTCGTACCACTGACATTTTGACATGTTATGGGTATACCTATACACCAATGCATCTACAATATTGCATATATCTGTTAATCAAGAGCAATATCTATGCATGCTCTGGTACTGCCATTGCCTTTCTTCGACTAGTTTATTTTTTTGGCTGCATTGGGTCTTCATTGCTGCGCACGGGCTTTCTCTAGTTGCGGTGAGCGGGGGCTTCTCTTCATTGTGGTGCACAGGCTTCTCGTTGTGGTAGCTTCTCTTGTTGTGGAGCATGGGCTCCAGGCGCGTGGGCTTCAGTAGTTGCAGCACGCAGGCCCTAGAGCATGTGGGCTTTGGTAGTTGCCGCGCGTGGGCTCAGTAGTTGTGGCTCGCGGGCTTAGTTGCTCCGTGGCACGTGGGATCTTCCCGGACCAGGGATCAAACCCATGTCCCCTGTGTTGGCAGGCAGATTCTTAACCACTGCGCCACCAGGGAAGTCCCTCTTGGACTAATTTAAAGAGAAGAATAATGAACACCTGCTGAGGTATAAGGATGGGAATATGAGTAATGGATTAAGCAAAAGCAAAGGAAAAGTGAATGCATATGTTGTATCTTGCAGTACATCTTGATTAATACTTTGTAATTAATTAGTCAAGGGTCTATGATCTTAACATGTCCTGCTTTATCTAATGGCACAGTGTGCTTCACCTCTGTTAGATCTTTACTATTTTCTTCTTGTTGACTGTCTTCCCTACTAAGCTGGATTTCTCTCTTTATACTTGGCACTTAGTACCATGGGAATAAAACACAGTATAAAAATAATGACTTTGAACTGTATTAAAATAAACAAAATTATAGTATTAAATATTCTTTTCAGTCAGGACAGTATCCAGAATAAAACCTTATTATTCCAGTAGTACAAAGCATTATCGCCTATAAAATACTGTTTATAAATAAGTGAATAACATCTTTAGATGTGGATGAATAGAGTCAAAGAAAGAGGGCATTTACCACGTTCCAATTGCTGTTTGTCCAGTTGCTCATTTCTCCAGCTGGTACTGGAGAAAAGAGATTTTGTTCTAAATTGTTAAGAACACATGGGGGAAAATATGAGAATTTGGAATTTTTAGCTGAACCCTAACCTTTAGGCGTTTGTCTTTGTTTATTCTTGGCAAAATGCAATCCTAGTTTGGAGATAAAAAGGGTTAACTGGGCTATTAAAAGTCTCCTTGAACGTCAAAGAGCTCTTAAGTGAACATTTTCACAATTTAAATATGAATGAATGAAACCATGTGGGTTACTTTCCTTTAAATTACACATGCATTTAGAAATTAAGGGAAAATACATACAGAAAACAAATTATAGGTTTCATCACTCTCTATATTGAGGGGTCAATATGCCGTTAACATGTCTACAATTAGTTTAAAATTTAAGTGTATCTAAAGCAGAAGAACAATCACTAGATTAGAATAAAACAAAAAAAAAAACTTTACCTCAGTGTCACCAAAAATTAGTTACTGACTGTACATGATAATGTATCATAAAATGCTACCCAGATCCAGTCTCTCCTTTCTGGGAGTTTATAATAATTCACGGACGTTGTGAGATAAGTTCATTCGTTCTTCCTAAAAAAGAACATTAATAATATTTACAGCATGTATAGTGTACCACAAGGTGCGTTGTTCTTTTCAAGACTGCATACTTGGCTGGAGAAGAACCATAGACACACCAAGTCAAAATCTGTAATGAGAGAGAGATATGGATGGGGAATTGAGAGCTTTTTTCTGTCACAGCTGAAAGAGAAATCTGTGAGATTTATTTTTAAATGACGACAAGATAGTGGCTTGTCAAGCTACAATTTGGAGGGATATTCTAAGTACATGGTGCTGCTAATCAAATCGATTCAGTGCACATTTACTGAGTCCTGGCTATTGTACGGTGCTACTAGTAAACAGTCCCTACAATGGGAATCACTGGGGACTCTGCTTTCAAGACGTATCTAATGGAGTGATGAATCTTGGAAAGAAACAGAGAAATCAATTGTATTTTTTGGACGCAAGTCATTTTAGGTTCTCCAAAATGAGATGGGAGACACAAAATACAATATGAAGAAATTTCTAAATGGCAGGAACCATGTCCCAGGTAAAATCAGTGAAGTGAGGCTCACATAGACATGTGGCCAGCTACAGTTATTACATATGTTTATCCTCACTTCCCAGTCAGGATTTTCTTCTGGGTTATTGATGCAAGCTTCCAGAATTGTCCCTGTGGATACTGCTTTTTCTCATATCAGGAATCACATTCACAAGTTTATTTTAAATTGTGATGCAAGAGTGCCTTCTGGGTGAGCCGTTTCTTCATAGCCATTGCCTTACTTCTTCTTTAGAACATGCTGCTTGGCACTTGATACCTCAATTCAAAATTCAATACCTCAGTTTTTACAGACATCATAAGAAATTTCTTTTTACTATAGCCATATATACATCAATTAAATTGAGAAAACATATTTGTTTTTGACGTTTCAATCTCAATACAACCAGGTTCCTATTTCTCCTACATTTATCTAAATGGGATACTCTGCCTTGGACTAGGTGTTCTAAGTATAATGAATTTATAGGCACAATCTTTGATGTATTGGTTTCTTCCAGGTCTTTTAGGAACTCAGAGTCAACTCACATCCATCGATTTGGTCTTCATTTGCAGAAAAGCACAGGCGAACAATGATAGTTCTTTCTTCAAGCACATCAAACAAACTTGTTACCAGGGCCAAAACCTAACTGATCTCTAAGGTTTGAAACTTGAGCCAGATTCTGTTCTCACTGGGAAGGATTGACATATCCAAATTAGACCCATGCACAAAGCCTCTATTCTAAACACTAATGGCAGTGTTCTTGTGTCAGTTGAAGGCCCTACGGGTCTCTCACAATTCTCAGCAATGAAACAATATGAAGTTTTGAAAAAAAGAAATCTCATTCTATGTATATTGTTTCCCAGAAGACAGCACTCAGTTGACTCAGTGCTGGTGTCTGGAAATGAAAGAAGTAACCATGACCTCTAGTTCTGAGTGAAATATTCTCTTCCCAAAGGAAGCCTCTCAACTCAGTATGAGTACCTGTTTATTGCACTAAGTTCTAAAGAGGGCAGGGCAGGTGAGACAAGCAGACTTTGGTGCACAGTCTTTCCTGTCATCTTCATCAGAGTATGTTTGATAGCAAGTAACTGAAACCTGCTCAAGCAGGTCTCAGGGGGATTTTCTGCAAGCTCATGTTGGGTATCTCATGAAACACTAAAGAAAGAAGCACAGCTAGGCTGGCTTAGGATAAGAAGTGCTTGCTGGAAAGTCATCAGGGATTGAGCAAGTTACTCTTGAGTTAGTATGGGATTTTATAGTGGTTAACAGCGTGGAATCTGGAACCAGGCGTCATGAGTTCAAGTCCCAGTTCCTCCATTTGCTTGCAGTACTTTTTTGAAACATAATCTCTCCCTGTCTCTTCTTTCTTCAGCTATAAAGTGGGATAATATTAATTCCTGCTATAGAGGATTGTTGTTGGAGTTAAGAAATACAAAGGGTATGTAGTACCTGGCACGTGTAACTGCACTCAATAAGAGGTAATCACACTAATAACCTATGTATTGACAATGTGACATTTATTTTATTACCTGTGGGCAATTATCCCTTCAATACTTACTTTTAGAAAAAGCTATCCCTTAACATAAAATATTAATAAACTGAGTCAAAAAAGGGGTGGGACAGGGAACAACTGAGTAAATTAAAAGAGTAACATTGAACAAAATAGCACGTGATACAGAATATCCATGAAATAAGGTTCATATAAGATCAAACGCATTCAAATTGGTGGTTTATTTTATGTTGCACAAAAATTCTATATCAAGTCTTTCTTTCTGTGACTTTAGCCTGTATCAGTTACAAGTCAGCAAGATGTTTTGTCCTTTTAAAAAGTATAAAAATGGTTATATCAAATAAAAACCTGTTACATACAATAACATTTGGCAAGTAAAAGAGAAAAAATCATAATATTGATAAATCCATTGATTTTTATGTGTGTATGTATACATACAAATGAAGGACATGCCCACAAAGATATGGCAGTGTGTTAGCCTTCTAGAACTTAAACCTAAAACTAGGGACTTGAGGGAGAAGAAAACGCCTGAATTAGCTGAGGTATCCTGACTTGACTGAGTTAGCGTGCAGCAACTGAGTTTTCACTGTCAGGCAGAATGGAGACTCAAGAAACAAATTAAGTTCAGTTTTTATCTTTTTTTTTTTTTTTTGCATAAAAACTTCTTCATAGCAAAGAACATCATAAGTAAAGTCAAAATACCAAAAAGCCATAAAAGTTTATTTAATTTGGCTACATATAATTATAACTTCTATAACTATACCATTAACAAAGTCAAAATACAAACAAAACACTGAGAAAAAGTCTTTGCAATGTGTTTCACAGAAAAGGACTAATCTCCTCAATATATAAACAGCTCATAAAAAATCAGTAAGAATAAAGACATACAGCCCAAAAGAAATATGATTCAAGATTAGTCACAGAAAAGAACTTTGGAAAATTTACCCAGCCTCATTATATAAATTGTATTCTAATGTCATAAGCCATCTAAACAACATGCTTTGTTTACGAGTCTGTGGAGAAACACACACTCTCATGGAAGTGGAAGTATAGTTTTTTGTTTTACAAACCCCGTGGACTATTAAGCAATGTCTCTTGAAAATACAAATGCATATAAATTTGATCCTGCATTTCATCCAGATTTATTTGCATGTACGTGAAATGAATGTGTCTTCTTATTATAGTACATCATTTTCTAAATAGCAAATTATTAGAAAAAGTTCAATGTCTATCAACAAAGGACCAGTTAAATAAATTATGGTAAATCAAAAGAATGAGAAAATATTTTATATATTTGTTCTGTATGAAGCTATGTAAAACAATCTACGAATATTATATGGAAAGATCTCTTAAGTGAAAAATATTTACTACATACCTTTTTATACACTTTGAATTTTCAACCATGTTAATGTATCACCTATTCAGAAAATTAAATTTTGAAAATTAGAGAAGTTATGGTAGTACTCACAACAAATAAAATCTAATTAGAGAGTTGTTCCATCATTGCAGGAGCAGTGAAGTAATATGTTTGTTCAACCTTTTTATTATAAGAAAACTTCAAATTAAAATCATGCTGTGATACCGTTTTTCATTTATCAGACAAGGAAAATCTAAAATTGACAATTCACAGTATTGGTGAGGCTCTCTGGAAATAGACACTTGTACATAGCTGGCAGAAGTATGAGCTGTCTGCCTACTATATAGCAACATCCTCACCTATTTCTTTCTTTCTTTTTTTTTTTTTTTCTTTTCTTCCAGCAGAGCCTCCCACTATAATAGCTGAACATATTAGCTACTTGCTTTCCCAGCAATGTGTAGTTAGAGCATGGGCATATATAAACTAGTAGAGACAAATAGAACCTGAGAGGATGTCTGGGATTTGGGGTTGTTATTCCCCCTTTCTAATAGAAAGGAACACACAGATGGAGAATATTTTCCACTCCATATGACACCTTTGACTGTGGTAACTATCTTGGACCATAAGGGACAAGCTAAAAATGCCATGCTTTCAGATTTTCTGTTATATGTAAAGGACATTTCTGTCTTTTAGCCACTTTTAGTTGGGTATTCTTATTTATAGCTGTAAGCATTCTGATACCTGAAGTTTCTCAGAAAGCAGATCAAATGCTAATAAATAGAGCAACTTCAAGTTATGTTTGTAACTGTTCTCCACAGGTCAAAAGTGGAAAATTAGAGAAGTGAGAGAGGGCGAGAGAGCATTAGAAGAAGGTGCAAACATTGCAATTTTCTATAGGTGTGCATTGCTTTGCTTTAGCAACACCGTTCCTTACTTGTGTGGTTTAAGAACATATGGTTTTAATCTCACCATCAAATATAGTTTGTGGGCATAACAAATGCTAATATAGTTTACTGAATGAATGTGGAATTCGAGAAAATAGCTTCTCAATGAACAAAGGTAACACTGAGTTTTACATCTTTCTTGATTTTGTCTATTTCAGGTGTCAGCACCTCTTTGTCATTTAGACCCCTAAAAATAGGGATCATTCAAAGCAGAATAACATTAGTGGTCTCTCCTAAGTTATCCACTAACCAGCAATTAACTTATGAAAATCCAGTTCATCTACGATCCTATGAAACCCTTGCAAAATTACTACTGCCTTATAAACTCAATAAATTTAAATTCTAAGCAAAATTTGTTCTTAGGCTTTCAATTCTATAGACTAAAAAAAAAATCCCAACAATTTTGTTTTTCTCTAAATCAAGTGATGCTACCAACTGACAGATTGTTGGTAAATTTACAGATTGTTGGTAAATTGTAAATTTTACAGTTAATTTGTCTTTGTTACATACAAACTATTTGTATGTAACAAAGACAAATTAACTGTAAAATTTACAAAGAGAAATGTAAGTAAAGATTTCTGTTAGGAATGTCTGAACCAGTTGTAATCAATCAAAAAGCTGATTAAAATTATTAATTTACTAGACTATGAATTACTTCTCTAGCTCTAATTTTCTGTACTGTAAACACTCATTTGCCATGAAATTAATAGTATGAGCCTGAAACTGGAAAATTCTATGTCAACCAATATCCAAATATGTATATGGGTGTGTGTATATATATCTATATATATATTTTAAATTATGAGTATTAAGGACTTACTGATTCCTTCATTTTGCCATTTCATTTATGGCCAAATCATACTTCTTATGTAAATTTATTTTCATGCAACTAGAGTTTGAGATACATTTTTCCAAAACCTTGTAAAATCTAGATGAAATTTGGAACCATTTTATTTGCAGTGGAAATGGCATCTAAGAAATTATGAAATTTCACAAATATTTAGGGTCTCATTTTCCAGAATTACATGAAATATTTAATGTAGAACTTAGTAGAACAATTAAATTAGTTGTTAAATATTAAATTCTATGCTGGCCATTCAAAATATGTCACTCTACTTGTTGTCTATAATGATATATATTTTTGTCTTTATACTTAGATATTTTAATCAGCGTGAAATCCATATTGTATCTTTAGGAGGAACAGAAGTTTATAAAATTATGTAGCAGATTTAGTTGATTCCCTTTACCTTAAGGAAACAAATTGTGCATTGTCTCAAGCAGGGAACAGAGGTAAGACATGCTCGGAGAGAAAGAGGAAGAAGAGGGGGGGCATAGTAAAAGCCACTTGTTATCTTTTAAGCGACTTGGTTATATCTGAGGGGGAAAAAATCACAAATTCAGCACACAAAGCATTAAGGGATAATGTGGATTTCTCTGAATGAGTCGTGGGAATATGCAGGTGGAGGCAATTGTCATCACATATCACGAACAAAACCTCCCCCAACTGCTCCTTGGGCATCACTGGCTTGTTACAAGCTCTAGTCCCTAAGGCTGATGACTTCCATCTTGTTCTCATTCTCTCCTTCTGCCCAGACTTCCTTCTTCACAGGCCCGTCCTACCAGAATTCCCTTTCTCTCCTCCCTCAGCCTCTCCTTTTTTCTGCTTTCCTATCCTACCAAGCAAAAAGTGGCTCGGCTATGAGCCCAATTTAGATAGTGTTTTTCCTCTAACATGGCTCCTGAAGGAATGTGTGTTTGTCGGGGGTGGAGGAAAGTCTCAATTCTTCTGCTGTATATAATGTCTTATGTATATTTGTGAGAATGTATTTGTTGCATCTATCCTGTGTACCTAGCCCTGTGCTCAACAACAGTGATACACAAATAGATATGTAGATACCTATCTATATGAATATATACACACATACATACATATATCTACATATAAATACACACACATATATACACAAATATACGTATATTTTAATACATGTATATTATATAATATTCCCATTTCATTTCATATAGGACTAACTTTTTTTTTATAATTAAGACTTGTACTCAAACACAGATTACATGCTTCCCTAAGTGGTTTCACCTCCCTTTCAAGAATGCTTTGATAAGATTTTAAAAATAATTTTATTAGTCTTACACCTGATACTCATACTCATCATTATTCTCTTGCTTTCTCTGGGTTCATCTTGTTTCTGCTTCTTGGACCCTACAATGGTCACTACACAATGAGCCTCGCAAAAAGTACTGTATGCAAAAGTATAGAATTCCAGAAGGAATGTATTAAAATAATAGTCAAAACAAGCCCCAGCTTCATTCCCAGCTACTCTTATTTTGTTAAGCTTTTTGTTCATGGTTCATGATGAGCATAATCTCTTGTCTGTTCTGCTATGACAAGAGCCCCAGACTGCACAACTTTACCATCATTTCATTCCGGTTGCCCAACCAGTTCAACTTTCCACACATGTGAACATGTACTGGTTTTACAATCTTGATGGATGAAACAGTTAAACTTAGTTTTCCCAGACCCTTCCATTCTATTTTATTTCTATCCCCCCACTTTACTAGAACCTAACTCATTCCTTCTTGTCCTTTTCTTAGTAAGAATGGTCATATTTCAATCATCTTCCCTTTATCTGAAGGCCATTATATATTCATTTTTTCCATTCTGTATAATTGTATCCCAAACCTTTTGTCATTTTAAGAGCATACCACAGCTAAGGAATAACTAATTATTATTCAGTGCGATATTGCATTATGATTTATTGCCTTTCCTTTCAATTTCATCTATATTTTAAAGATAAATATAGAGAACTTTCCAAAATGTATCTAATTTTAAACCACTACCAGTATTCATGGGCGTTTAACCAAAGTTTTCACGCATTCTGAAATACCCTCAAATATCTCTAAGGAGTGTGTCTTCACGGGATGTTTTTTCACTTCCATGTACAAAGCAGTAGTGTGAGTATAATTGGCAGAGAACCTTAACAGAATAAAGCTTTGTTTCAGTTAACCAACAGGAGCAATAGGCTTTCTCAATTTCAACATTTTTTTTTTTTTAATATCACTCACCTACTCCAATTAGAAACATAAGGAAAATATATTCACTGTCCTTGGGCTTTCTAAGCTTGCATTAGTCCATGGAATAATGAAAAAGAAATGTCTTAGTTACACATCAGTGAAAATACTTGATTAAAATTTTTTAAGTGAATTTGTATAGAGGCACATCTAAGTATGGTATTTGTGTCACAAGGATTGGGTAATACCACTAACAACTACAATTATTTTTAGGTCTTTTACATCATTAGCCGTAATGCACTTGAATGGTACACTCATCTTAGTACCGGTAAGCAGTTCAAATGAGTATCACTTTATGACAAAATTGCTTAGGGTAAGTGAGTTTCCTTTTCCAAATAACTTTCTTTCAGTACTAAGGGGGAAGGAATTCATTAGAAGTCATGGAACATTCACTGTCGAGCCATTTCCATTTTCTGAAGGTAGAAACAGGTCATTAAAAAAACATTATGGGTAATGGTGGAAAAGCAACAAGAGAATGTTGTCTCACAACCCATGGGAGCATGGGAAGGAAGAAGCACCAAAATAATCAGAAATTGTTTAAGGCAGCTCTCTTGTGCCAAAAAGAAAAAGAAAGAAAGAATGAGGGAAGGGAAGGGAAAGAAAGTGAAGGGAAGGGAAGGAAGAATAGCCTATAGTGTCTCATGAGATATGCCTTTACCTCTCTGGTCCTTAGATTCCCCTGCTCCTGATACACACTCACTCTGCATTCTATAGATCTATTCCAGTTGGGAGTTGCAAATAATTTTTGTCATGTGATTCTTTCCTCTACTCTTCCACGAAAAACCTTCTTACTCAAAAATTTAAGAAAAATAAAAAACTTTTTTGAATGATACTGTGACAAGAGGACTTAGAAAATGAAAGTCTTCTATTCTCTTTCTTTCCCTTCCCCTTTCTTCCCTCTCTCCCTTCTTTGCTTCCTGTCAATCATCTACTGATGTATAACACATATTCCTCATTTTGTTATATTATATCATGCAATTTAATTCAGTTAGATAAACATTTACTAAGTGTTATGTACAAGGCACTTACCACTTTTAAGATAAATCTTAGAATTTTGAAGGCCAGGGATGAAAACATCCACAATCAAGGAAAAAAGGCAGCCAGAGCACACTACTTCTCTGCCAAGCAGAAGTTCGTATGAGCCCTTGTATGTACAGGCTCTCATTCTTTCCATGGTATTCACTTGGTTTAGCACTTAGGGCCTTTATTTTGAAGATCTCTGTGACTGTGGTTATGTATCCAAATCTTACTTGTTTTGATTGCTTGATTCCCACTATTGACCCATTTAGGACATTGCATTTATTCTTTCCACCTCCATGAAAGTTTATTAAAGCCCTTCTCTTCTGAGTGGGAGGATTTAAGATACTCATTAAACTTGGACTATATTATTGCTATCAAAAAGCATTATAGTAGAGCCTTACGTTATTGTGTACAGTAATCCATTACAGGGGAATTAAAGCCTCCTGTGTGAAAGGCAAAAGTAGAAAAACTTTTCTAAGAACATATAGAAAGACGTTTACATGGACTTGGGACAGAATAAGATTTTGCAACAAAACAGAAAAGTGATAACCATAAAAGAAAAGATCGATAAGCCACAAAATTCAATTAAGAACTTCCGTTCTTCAAAAGACACCATAAAACAATGAAAAGACAAGCCAGACACTCTGAAATATATGACTGTTCAGAAAGAACCCATACCAATCCCTAGACAAGTGCACAAAATTCACGAACAGCAGGACGTTGATGCTGGGGGAGGCTGTGCACGTGTGGGGTGGGGAGTACGCGGAAGTCTTTGTACCTTCTCCTCAGTTTTGCTATGAACCTAAAAATGCTCTAAAAAATAAAGTCTATTTTAAAAAATCATGAACAAGCATTTCACTGAGAAGGAAACATCAAAGATCTTAAACATGGGAAGATTGCTATTGATTAGAAATGTGCATATTCAGACTGCAATTAGTCACCATTTCCATTTATTCCCCCAAATTAGCAAAAGTCAAAATATCTGATGATGCTGAAGGCTGGTGCGCATGGGAATCAATGGAACTCTTTTATACAGTTGGAAAGTATGTGTATTATGCAACCATTTTGAAGGATAGTTTAGCATTGCCTTGTGGAGATAAACATAAGCATTTTCCACAACCCAGTGTTTTACTCTTGCAAGATGTGCCAGGATACAGGTACTTAGATGCTGCAATAGCTAAAACTGGAAACAATTCGCATGTCCTTGAAGAAGACAATATATAAACAAATCATGGTATATAAATAATGAAGTATTATACAGCCATTATTGAAAGGATTAATGAAAATAAATGAAATATAACTATCTTCAAAAACAGAATAATATTAGAAATATATATTTGAGGAAAGATATGAATTACAGCAGTAAGGTAACATTTTTATTGAGCTCAAAAGCAAACAAAATCTAACAGCATATAGGTTGTCTATACATACGTAAAGTTATAAAATAATTTAAACAGAAAAAAAAGGAAAAGAAATGATTAGCTCAAAATTCAGAATAATGATGGAGTCTGAAGGTGAGACAATGGGATGTAGTTGAGAAGCATACACAGCTGGGTATAAGGGATTGGCAGTGTTCTAGATCCAAAGTTGGGTAGTGACAATAAAAGATGTATACTTTGGTATTCAGTTTCTTAACTTCTGTGAATACTACATGTGTTTTTCCTGAGGAATTACCTGTCGCGTGGATACATTTTCAGAATATCCATTTATTGCAGTGATTAATTACCAATAAAATATACCAAGTATTTATAAAATTTAAGGGAATGGCAGATTCAGAGAACACATTTGTCACCTTGCAGTTTTACCTCTTTTAAAGATAACAGACAATTGTAGCCAAGCAAATAAAGAATTTATTTTTCAAAAGATTAAATCCAAACTGTACAAAATTCAACTCTAAAGCTTATTCTATCCAAATATAGGAATAAAAATCAGAATCGATTCTCAACTTTAGACTTTCTAAAAAATTATATAATAGCAATCAGGAGAAGTTCTTGTTCAAAAGTACAACAAAGCAGTGGTACCTCACCCTAGGCCTTAATGCAAACTTTGATTCATTTGACTCCAGTGATGGGAGTCAGTGCTTATGATTCTAGTTGATCTTATCATAGACTCGTATCTACTCTGTCACGGGTGGATGACTTGTGCAGTCTTTGAGTCTTCTCTTTCTTTGGCCCAGTTATGCTAAAAGCTGGAAGATTCAACTATATTTTACTGATTTATGAGGAAAATAGACTTTGGAAGACAGTGGTTACTCATGCCAGCCCTGCTCTGGCTAGGTCTTCCCAGATAATACTGTAGAATAGAAAATTGCTATTTGGGGAGTTCCCTCAGTGTGCTAGGAATTGAAACTAAGACAATTTGGGCAAGGTCAACTGAGGTATGGGCTTAAAATATAACTACACTATATATATATATATATATATATATATACACACACACACACACACTATACACTATATATATATATACTATACACTATATATATATATATATATATATATATATATATATATATGTATGTATGTATATACTAGAACATTTTTCCAAGACACAGGAATACTTTTTTATCATTTATTAAAAAGAAATTAAACTTGATTCAGAGCTGGGCTGGTTTCCACCAAAGTGTTTATAATATTTTTTTTTACAAAGCCAGCAGGAAAAAATAAATTCAAAAATAAATCAATTTTGAGATAGCTTGAAATAATGAGTCAACATTTCCTTTGAATTATAGGAAATGTATTCCTTATAGAGAGATAAAGTGTCTCTGACTCTGTACCCTAAATTACTTCTTTTATAACGTTTCATTTCGGGGGAAGTTCCTGCCGTTCAGACTGGGCAAACAATCTTGCAACTCCATAAGAATTTTTAGTTATAAAAAATGTGTTTTCTGGACTTCCCTGTGGCACAGTGGTTGAGAATCTGCCTGCCAATGCAGGGGACACGGGTTCGAGCCCTGGTCTGGGAAGATCCCACATGCCGCGGAGCAACTAGGCCCGTGAGCCACAATTACTGAGCCTGTGCGTCTGGAGCCTGTGCTCCGCAACAAGAGAGGCCGCAATAATGAGAGGCCTGCGCACCGCAATGAAGAGTGGCCCCCGCTTGCCACAACTAGAGAAAGCCCTCACACAGAAATGAAGACCCAACACAGCCATAAAAATAAATAAATAAATAAATAAATGTTTAAAAAAAAAAAATGTGTTTTCTGCAAAAGCCACCTAACTAGAAGCGTAGAGAATGTCATTACAGTAGGTTGAAGCACCCTCCTCCTCATCTGTGGGCATGTGGGCATACATTGTTTAAGCTGTAGACCAGGAAATCGGCCTACAACCGGGAGTGGAGCTATAATACTTACATATTCAGATAATTCTTCCTTCTCAACAGAACTGGTGATAGATATAGAAGAAGGTGTTATGAGTATAGCAAGTACAATAGATTTACTTAAGTAAAATAAAAAGTCATTGAGCAAAACCTTGTTAATTTAGAGTTTGTCACATCATAGAAATTATATATAAAATCAGGCAAACCCAACTTGCCCTGATGCAGCTATAAGAGCAAATAGTTGAAAAATCAGTTAAGCACTAACAACAACAGCAAAAAAAAAGCAAAATAAAACAACCAAAAAACAGCAGTAGTTTTGTCCAAACTAGACATTATTTTTTAAAAAGCAAAATTCTTAAATATTTTATAATTCCCAAATATTTTTACTCTAAAGAAAGATACTTGTTTTCTATATGTGTCTTAATTTTCCTCATAGCTATTAGATTCATGCCTGAAACCTGAATCCTATTTGCTTCCTCTCTGTATGATTAGGGTTAAATGGTCATTTAATGTGTTTCAGTGTCACAACTAAGGACACACTGACTCTTAAAGCAGCTCAGACTCCAGACTCTTGTCACCTCCCTTTTGTTCTTTTGTCCTTCTTGCCAGAGTTCCTTCCAGGTACACATTACAGCCGTCTTGCATTAGGAACACCAGACAGCGCTTCCAACCTACCCTTGGGGACCATTTTATTTTTTTTGCTTATTCATTTATTTATTTAAATATTTATTTTATTTTGGAGCATAGTTGATTAACAATGTTTTGTTAGTGGCAGGGGTACAGCAAAGTGATTCAGTTATACATATACATATATCTATTCTTTTTCAAGTTCTTTTCCCTTTTATGTTATTACAGAATATTGAGCAGAGTTCCCTGTGCTATACAGTAGGTCCTTGTTGGTTATCTATTTTATTTTATTTTATTTATTTATATAAATTTATTTATTTATTTATTTTTGGCTGTGTTGGGTCTTTGTTTCCACGTGCAGGCTCTCTCTAGTTGCGGCCAGAGGGGGTTACTCTTTGTTGTGGTGCGTGGTCTTCTCATTGCGGTGGCCTCTCTTGATGCAGCGCACAGGCTCTAGGCGTGCGGGCTGCAGTAGTTGTGGAATGCAGGCTCAGTAGTTGTGGCGCATGGACTAAGTTGCTCCGCAGCATGTGGGATCTTCCTGGACCAGGGTTGGAACTTGTGTCCCCTGCATTGGCAGGCGGATTCTTAAGCACTGCACCACCAGGGAAGCCCTGGTTATCTATTTTAAATGTAACAGTGTGTATGTTAATCCCAAACTCCCAATCTATTCCTCCCCTGCACCCTTTCCCCCTGGTGACCATAAGTTCGTTCTCTAAGTCTGTGAGTCTGTTTCTGTTTTGTAAATAAGTTCATTTTGTTTAAGATTCCTCATATAAGCAATATTATATTATATTTGTCTTTCTCTGTCTGACTTACTTCACTTAGTATGATAATCTCCGGGTCCATCCATGTTGCTGCAAATTTTAAACAGCAAAACACGGAAATGCAAAAAAAAAAAAAAGAAAAAAAGGTAGTAACTAGATAGTGAAAGGGACACTTGTTGATAGCATGAATGCTGAAACAAGGCAGAGCTTGGCCTTGTTCAGCCTCAGCTGGGAACATGCACATTAGGTGACTCAAATTTTTTGCTGCTCTGCCCATGTCTGCGAGTAACCACAGAGGCACATCCCTAGTATTAATTTTGCATTTACAAATAAATTTTAGTAAGTAGGCAAATTAGCAAATACTAGGTCCTTGAATACTGAGGATTGAATGTATTTCTCTAATGCCACCTCTCAAACAGAACAAGCCTATCTCTTCTTGTATTAGCCCTTCTCAACTTCGAGGCTAAAGTAAGAGCTAACAGTTATGTAGCCTTTGATAGTTGCCAGGCCCCTTTCACAGGACTTCACTTGTATTTACTTCTTCGATTCTCACAACAGTTTTATGAGGTAGACATACCATGATCATCATCTTTATTTTATAAGGCACTCAACGAGCACAGAGAGTTTTGATTATTTGCTCAAGTTACACAGGCAGTAAGTAGCGTAGGTGGAATTAAACGCAAGCAGCCTAGCCCCACGCTTGTTCAGGTAAACAGATGCTCAGCTGTACAGCTCACACAAGTGCCTCCTCTCTCCCCACCGCCTAAATGTCCTCAACATACCCAGTGCCTTGGTCTCCAGTCATGCAGGTTTTGCTAGTTTGGTTTTATCTCTGAATCAAGTTAAAGTGCAGAAAATTCTGTGTGTGTGTAACATGGTCTTGGCTCCTTGGAGGAAGCTTTTCACAGTATTCTGTCCTGGGCTTACACGGTGAGATACCATAAGTGCCATATGGAACCTGTTACTTTATTTATTGGAGATATGTTGTTGAGGACGTTGCCTTCGACATTCCTCAGTGTTCCCAGTATAAAGAACCACATGAATCATTTCCCTCAGGCCTAGTGCCAGGAAGAGCCTAAGTAATACGCATGCATTTTTTTCTTTTGGAACAATGTGGGTCAGATTAATAACCATAGTTCTTAAGTGAATTTTAGGCAACTGTAGAACTCTAAAGGAGGCCATGTGTTCACAGCATCCTACATGGTCATTAAAGCTTATGTTACTATATACTCATTACATGTTTTCATCTTTCTTCTCTTGACAGTTCATTCTATTTGAATTTCTACCTTACATATATCTATATATGCTACCTCAAAACAATTGTGGGATGAAACACGAGGAAAATATATAAAGAAATGAATATGTAAATTAATTTGATCTGGAGTCACCTCATTGTCCCTGTCACTGTCTTCTAATGCATTCTAGCTTATAGACACAACTTTAAAAGGAGCATCCAACACTGAATGTGAAATTCTAGAAGTGCTCTAACCGACACTCCTAGCCTTATTCTCATTTGCCTTGATCAATTTTGGTTAAAAGATAGCATACACTTTGTGTCTAAGTTTCCTTAATTCACTATGTGATAGAATTATAATATTTTAGAAATTTATAAGGATATTTTTGGTAAATTCCAATTTAGATTTATAAGCATATGTTTTTAAATAAAAATCTTATTTTTAAGTTGTATCAATTTTTTTATACAAACAATAAAGTTATATTCAAGCTCTGCAATATATTTTTAAAACTTCTGCAGATAAATCTAAACAAGACCAAAGTGACTACATTTCCTAAGAATGAGTAGATGAACATGTGTGGGTGTGAGCAGAGTCACACCTGCATAGATTATGCTCCAAAGCAAGGAAGGACTCCTAGTTTTGTAGATGTTATGTCAGCCTAGCAACATGATCACATCACCTTCAATTCTAGGAATTCATCCACTGATCACAATTATGATGTGATCATAATCTTATGTTTTGACCATTTTCTTCTAGAAATGTAATGAAGTTATTTACTGTGGGTTATAGACTGGCATCAAAAATTGTTTTTAACTAAATGTGATGGGGTTGAAAAGGTGAAATTATTCTATGAGCCTGTATATATTAGAACTTTAAAAATAATCTTTAAAGAGTCATAAAGGAGCAAGAAGAAAGACGAGACTGCTAACTGTCTCATAGGAGGGATGAGTTTAGCATGTTGTAAAGTAAAACATGGTTTGGTCTCAATATAAGTTAACTTTATTTTATTAAGGATAATTTACAACCCAGAAGATATAGTCCATGTTGAGACTTTTAGGAGGCTTTAAAATTTATGTGTAGGAGGCTCTTATTTTATGTTAAGAGAAGTGGTATCTGTTTATTATCCAAGAGAGAATAATCCACATTTTGTTTCCATGATTACGGATATGATATTGAATACAGTTAAAGAGCACATTGTGGATTGATTTTTTTGACTTCAGAAAGTGCCAGAGATAGGTAGATATAAATACACACACACACACACACACACTCACACACGCACACACACAGATTAGGTAGATGTGATTACTAGATCAATAATGTAAAAAGCAGAATCGTCGGGCTTCCCTGGTGGCGCAGTGGTTGAGAATCTGCCTGCCAATGCAGGGGACACGGGTTCGAGCCCTGGTCCAGGAAGATCCCACATGCCGTGGAGCGGCTGGACCCTTGAGCCACGATTACTGAGCCTGTGCGTCTGGAGCCTGTGCTCCGCAACAAGAGAGGCCGCGATAGTGAGAGGCCCGCGCACCGTGATGAAGAGTGGCCCCCGCTTGCCACAGCTAGAGAAAGCCCTCGGACAGAAACGAAGACCCAACACAGCCATAAATAAAATAAATAAAAATAAACATAGAATAAAAAAAGAGGCCGGTGGAGGTCGTGGGAATTTGAGCTCTCATTTGAAAAAAAAAGCAGAATCGTCACTTTTCCAGAGAACCAAGAGGGCAGGCTTGACTAAAGGTAAAACAAAATTAAAAATATACACTATTTTCCCCAGAAGTTGTTGAATTTTAAACATACTAATTTTAAGCCTTTTCCCAATGTTGAATTTTAATCATTCAAATTTAAGCAGGGAACTGTAGGAAGAAACTAAGCTTGATAAAAAGTAATAAAGAAGAAAAAAACCACACTAGAACACCTAATATACATTACTCTATAGCATGGATCATTACAGACTATTATTGAAGCATTTTTATTTTGGTAAAAGATACACATTTTGCCACCTAATAGTTCTGATATTTGTAAGTGTATCCCTATAAAGCAGTTCTTAATGCTACCACACAGAGGAAAAGAGTGTTTCCCTGAATTAATTATATCAGTGAATGAAGTAACAGAATCTTCCTTAGGTATTTATTATTCTCTTTTCTTTTAGGTGGTCAGCAAACTTAAAGTTTTCAAGGCAATACAGGTACTTTTTTTATATATGGCTTTTATTCTGGCATAAATCCCTTAAAATCAAGTAAAACTCATCATGTTCAACCAACAGAAAACTTCAGGAAACATAGCTCCTTCTGATTAGTAGACATAAATGTATTGGCACAGACATAGGAAGTATAAGTCCCACTGACAACAATATTTTTGTTAGAGAAAATGCATTTATTTATAATGTATCCAGAGTCTTAAAATCATCTAAGTAATGTATAAAGAAACTTAGTCCCTCTCCAGCGATGGAGAGCACATTCTCTGTCTGATTGTGGATAATTACAGTCCCAGAAGTCAGCAGCAAAGAACTTTATCATGTAAACAACATCTCAATTTCTATGCAAAGGGTTGTATGTTAAGAAAACACTTAATATGGGACATAAAGCCACCTAAAACTAACATTTTTCTGAATAATGACTAAGGATGATGGTATTTTTCTGAGTTGTGACATAAAACATTAAGTGCTGGGATTTGAAAATATTAGAAATAAAAGAGAAATCACCAAAAAAAACATGCAAAATCTTAACCTGTCTTCTGGTCTACTAATTGAAAGCATAACATATAAAACAATTAATGGTAACATCCACTCAATATATACTGAGTAGTTATTCTGTGCCAAGCACTGCTTACAATGTATAAGTGAATCTAGCACTCAAGGATCCTGTTGCATTCTCTTTGCCTTGACTGGTTTATATTCTTCTTTCCTGTATTACCTTATTTTGTTTATGTTTACTATTATTATCAGTTGTTTTTCCCAGTACTTACACAGTGTTTATTATTTTAGTCTAGATCTGTGCTATCCAATATGGCATCCACTAGCCACAGGCGACTATTAATTTAACTTAATTAAAAATAAATAATATTTAAAGTTTAGTTCCTCAGCCTCACTAGCCACATTTTAGCAGAGCTAACAGGATTTGATGATGGACTGCAGGAGGGATGAAGAGAAAGCAAGCCATCAATGAGGATCCAAGGACTTGGCCCTAAGCACTGTTAGGGATGAATTTGCTAACTACTGAGATGAGAAAGCCTGTAGACAGAGATCAGTAATTGCATTTGGAACATGTTAATGTAAGTTATGTATCTTCACATCTCTACGTGGAGATGTGAAGAGGGCATTCGGCTATACAAATCTAATGTTCAACAGAGAGGTTTGAATTGAAGATTTTAATTTGGAAATAACAACATAGAGGTGATGTTAAAACCTAGATAAGATCGCCAAACTAGCAAGTATAGATAGAGGAGAGAAGATGAAGGACTGAGAATTTACATACTCCAAAATGAAGATATCTGGTAGAAGCTGAGGAAAGAGTGTAGGAGAGCAGTGTCCCGGAAGCCAAGAAAGGGTGTGCAACCAAGGGGAAAGGTAATCGATTGTATCAAATACTTTGATAAGTCAACTATAGGGAGAACTGGAAATTAACCATTGGATTTAGCAACCTAGATGCAACTGACAGAAGCAGTTTCTGAGGAAGGTAGGAGTGAAAGCTTGATTAGAGTACGTTTAAGAATGAATTGGAGAGGGAGTTTGGAAACAGGGCTTATACTTGACTTTTTGAAGATTTTCGCTACGAACAGGATAGTAGCTCACAGGTAAATGGGATCAAGAGAAAGAACTTTCAAAATAAAGAAGTTACAGCTTGTGTGGTTGGAGATGAGAATGATCCAATAAAGAGGGAGTATTGGTGATGTCAAGGGGAAAGAGGAGAATTACTGGGGTAGAGGAGAGGGGATAGGATCTGTGCTCCCATGGATGCATTGACTTTAGACAGGCTTGTGAGGTGCTCTTCCATAGTCTTGGACAGTAGCAGAGATCATGCATGAAAGGATAGATGTGGAGGAGGCACATAAGCTGGTGGGGGTCTGTGGAAGTTCTCCTCTGAATGCTTGCTTTCCTCACCGAGCTAGGAGGTTGTTGTTTGAGAGTAAGCATAAAGGAAGAGATTTGGGTGGGTAAGGGTTAAAGAAGAAAGTAGGAGATACACATTTAAGAGTTTATGATGCAGGGCTTCCCTGGTGGCGCAGTGGTTGAGAGTCTGCCTGCCGATGCAGGGGACACGGGTTCGAGCCCTGGTCTGGGAAGATCCCACATGCCACGGAGCGACTAGGCCCGTGAGCCACAACAACTGAGCCTGCGCATCTGGGGCCTGTGCTCCGCAAGGAGAGAGGCCGCGACAGTGAGAGGCCCGCGCACAGCGATGAAGAGTGGCCCCCGCTCGCCGCAACTGGAGAAAGCCCTCGCACAGAATCGAAGACCCAACGCAGCCATAAGTAAATAAATAAATAAAATTTAAAAAAAAAAATTAAAAAAAAAAGAGTTTATGATGCATAGTATTATTGTCTGGCAATACTAGGAGTCCTTTTTTTTTTTTTAATTTTTTTATTTTATTTATGTTTGGCTGTGTCGGGTCTTAGTTGTGGCACGCGGGATCTTCGTTGAGGCATGCGGGATCTTTCATTGCCGCGTGCGGGTTTTCTTTCTCTAGTTGTGGTGCGCAGGCTCCAAGGCTCATGGGCTCTGTAGTCGTGGCACACCGGCTCTCTTGTTGAGGCGCGCAAGCTCAGTAGTCGTGGTGTGTGGGCTTAGTTGCCCTGAGGCACGTGGGATCTTAGCTCCCTGACCAGAGATCGAACCCGAGTCCCCTGCATTGTAAGGGGGATTCTTTACCACTGTACCACCAGGGAAGTCCCTGAGAGTCCTTTTGAGGTTAAAGGGCATGAAATGAGATCAGTCCACATGATTGCGTGACTTTTCCCCAGCTTTCATCTTCACAGATGCAGCTGCGGAATAGGGCAGAAAAGTATTTAACCACAGCTGTGGCTAAAACTAGTATGATAAAGAAATCTAGGCAAGAAAATTAATTTTATATACAAAGGCGTACCTAAGCTGGGTAAAAGGGGCTAGAGGACCTCATGGAGTAAGGGACAAGGAAAAGATGGTAGCATCTAGAATGGTAGTTCTCAATGTGTGGTCTGGGCAGCCCTGGAGGTGCTCCAAGATCCTTTCAGGGAGTCCTAACTATTTTCATAATGCTACTAAGATGTTACTTGCCTTTTTCACTCTTATTATCTCATAAATCTACAGTGGAGTTTTATAGAAGCTCACGATGTGGATATCAAAGCATTGACTACAGAAACATAGGAGAATCCATCTGCCTTCTTTTAGCTAGACGTTAAAGAGATTTTCAAAATATAAAACAGTGCTACTTTTCTCTTAAAGTTTATCTTTGCTTGGGAAATATAGTAATTTCCCCAACGTGGAAATTGATGCTAAAATGTGTATTTATGTTTATATAACATAAGTCTATTTTTGCTGTTTTTAATAAACATTTAAATAATTTAAATTTTTACTTTCGTTTATGATTCAACAAAAAGCAGTAGACAGCCACATAAATAAAAGCTTTTTGGCATCCTCAGTAATTGTTTGAAGTGTAAGGTGTTCCTGAGATTTAAAACTTGGAGAATTGATGAATTAGAGGAAGTGATAGAGTGAAACTATTGTTGAAGTCATAGTAAAACAGTGAGCTGAAAACATAGGAGGTGTTGATAAACACACAATGCATGCAGTTGAGCTTGGGGAGGGATTAAAGTTATTGAATTCAAGGTCTACAGCAGTACAAGCTAATGAAATTTTCTGTGATGATAGAAATTTTCTATATCTGAGCTATACAATATAATGGCCATTAGGCACAGAAGGCTACTGAGCCCTTGAAATGTGTTTAGTGCAACCAACGAATGAAATTTTAATTGTAAATTGTATTTAATTTTAGTTTTAATTAAATATGTATAGCCACATGTATCTACCATATTGAACACTGCAGTATCACTGTGAGACTATACAGCTGAAATAGGTTGGAAAACAAGATTATTGCAGAAGAAGAATTCAGCCAACTGAGAGAGGCCAAAGTGTTGGAAGGATTATCTATCCATAAGTGCATTTTGCGTGTTGAAATCATCAAGAGTAATATAGTAATCATCAAAATGACTAATATTCATAGAGCACTTTATGTACTGGGCTGATACTTTCACATGTATTTATTCATTTACTTGTCATAATAGTCCTGAGATTTAGGTACTATTATTATCTCTATTTTACAGATGAGGGGACAGAGGCAGATGGCTGTTAGGTAATGTGTCATACAAGGTATTGTATGGTTGAGGGAGATTTAAACCTGGGTGCTCCAACTTCAGAGTCCACTCTTAGTGCATTATACGGCTTTTCTTATTTGAGGTTGGTAATCTTTCAAAGTTTCCTCTAAATATTGCAGATAGGTGATTTTACACCAGGTACACTCTGTGCTAATTGCTAAGACAGGAATCATACTAAAAGGGCTTGTGATGCAACTAAAGCAAGCTTTATGATGGAAAATATACTATATAAATAGTTGACAGATGTGGCCTGGGAAATGTTCAATACATTTTTGAACCTCGCCCCCTGAAGTGTACTGATGGCTAAAATTTAGGTCATAAAGGCGGATCTCAATCTTTATGAACTTACATTTTCCAACTGAGCTAATTAGCCCTCTTGGCTATTTCCATAATGCTGATAACTATAAACACTTAACTAGGTATTTATGATGATAACACAGGAACACTGAATAGGCCTTTTTTTCAGGGTACATTTAAATATCTCCAAGGTAGGAGGGACATTTCTTTGTCAGGGCAAGAGGTAATGTCACATTAACTTTACCAAATCCTTATCAATACCAATGATAATAGATTGAGAATATAACATTTTTCTTATAAATACATTTGGATTAATAATTAATTAAACAACCCTAGCAACAGAATAAAATAACACAGTTTAAAAAGATTTAAACTCCCTTTTACTAAAGTGTTTATTAAACTAAGAAAAAGGTAGACATATTAATTACTTTGAAGGTAACATTTTATTTACTTAACTTTTATTTATATCTTTTATTAAGCATTTAACATCTAAAATTTATTTATTCAGAGAGGAAGAAGGCTTGGGTGAAAGCATGCAAGCACAAAACATGGGCAGTCCTAGTGGAATTAGACTCTAAACAATAAAATCATGTAGCTAAGAATCATTACTACAAAAATAGTGCTAATATTAAAAAGTAGTATTCCTGAAAGTTAAAGTCAGTGGCTGAGGCTGACATATGTGAATTCATAACTATTGGTCAAGGGTCTGCAGTGTCCTGGCCTCCATCCTAATTGATGAGCATCCAGAGGTGAACAACACAGACATTATCTCTGCTTTAAAGTCACCACAACATATAGTGTTAGAAAATTAAAGGAACCTGAAATATTCAAACCTCTGTGAAGAACAAAATATTTGATTGTGAAGAACAGTTATGAAAATAAAGACAAATCTCATAAACACCACTCTATAACTTTTTCTTAATTAGAGTAGTTTCTAGGAGAAGCTGGTCAAAAGAAATGTGAGGTTTGTATATATAGTAAACAGTCTTTAACGCACTAATAATGTACGCTGTATTTTCAGTGTCTCTAATGTGACATCAGGAGTTATTGTAACTCTTTGAGCATTTTATTTTTCTATCTGTCAAATTACCATAATGACTCACTCACATCAGTTAACAATTCTCAAGGGTGTAACGAGCCATGCATATTTTTAAAAGAGCTTTGAAAAATTTTTTTATTGCCATTACAGTTTGATGCTGCTACAGGTTTGGCAAACTTTATTGCCACAATGTATTTATTATGAATATCAACATATAGAACAGGCATTATTATCTATGATTCAAATAGATGTTTCCAGCTATGACATTTATTTAGAAGTAAACATTCTAATCTGTTGCTATATAAATATTCCTAGTTTCTTAAGCTGTCTGACTGTTTACATGACACTCCTCTGGTTACTAAAACAAATGACGCACCATTTTTGCTCCTTTATCAGAGTAGTATATTTGTTTCATTTCCTCTGTAATATATAGCTTGATGAACCATTATGTACATATTTCATTCAACAAATATATATTTGTTACTAGGTGTACAGCTAAAGTTTAGCTCATGTGAAGAATACAGAAGAATATACAAATGATTCCTGTGATCCAAAAGTTAAAATTTTAATTGAAGAAGCAAGAAAAATGAAATAAAGGGTATAATATAATCGTATCGTATAGTAGATACAGTACAGTAAAATTAACATCACAGTGTATAGAAAATAAAATATATTTCATTATTGATTTTCATGAGCAGAATGATTTTTGCTGTCATTTTTAGACCTATCAATTATGTTCTATTTCTGTTCATTTTGTTGTGGCTATTTCCTGAAATATACTTAGCCCATACTTGGCTTAGTTCATTATTGTTTTAGAACTCCATTGTGAAAATGATATTTTGCTCTCAAAGTAGAATGGTTTCCTTTGGTCATCTAGGTTTTGCCTGCTTATTTGGAAGTTTCCTAATTGTGTGTGTGCGTATGTGTTCATGTATATGTACCTTTATTTATTGTGTGAGTGATTGGAGCTCGTGGTAATCAAACCCTGAAGAGGTGATTTTATTATGATGATATTTATTTTTTAATTTGCATTGCTAATCAGCCTAAAATCTTCATGTTGTTTGATCAGCTGACCTCTTCTTCATAGGAAAGCTTATGTGGGATAGTAACGTACTATCTTGTGATAGTAGATCAAAATAAAAGGGCCTTGGACATAATGTTGGCAAGTTATGATGCTGTTCACCTTCTCCATTTAAGGACGCATCTTCCTAACTTATCACAATATCTACGTTAGCAAATCCCAGCATCACATCACAATCAAAAAAAGGAGGAAAACATTCTGTCATTTCTCCATGATCTAAACTCCATGAAGATTGTCATCTTTTTGTATTTTAATGAATGTTACAATTTTAAAAGTTAAAATATATTTTGCCTTAGTTTTATTTTATGACAGTTGCATCCAGTTGTGAAAAGATTATCAATTAGCGATCTCTTTAAAATCACAAGTGGGGTGACTTATTTTTGGAAAAGAAAACAATGTAAATCTCTCTTTTTGTGTGTTAATCTTCTTGTATCTTTTCTCTGTTTTAGGGTTTATTTAGTTCTTCATTCCCTATCAGTAAAAAAAAAAAAATCCTCATATGGAAGCATTTCTCCTTATAGTCAGATAGCTTTTTATATATTTGGAAATTTTCCATGGGTAACATATACTTAATCTCTAAATTTCTGACTAACTTGAAAGATTTCATTATTCGTCTTTGCAATTGACATTTTATTTATTTTTTATGTACAAGTTATACATATTTAACTTGTAACACTTCACAAGCACTAGATACATAGATACATAGATAGACACATAGACAGATATTTAACCTTTTCATGCCCTTTAACCTTACACTGTTAATTCATTTTATTATGTTATATTAGTTTTACTGATGCTACTACTTTGAAGAGTTTTGTTCTTTGATGAGCAACGCTTACGAGGAGTTTAAGGGAATAGAAGGAGATTGGGGCTTCTACAGAACAGATTCTATACATTATAATTGCTAACAACAGTAAAATTAGAGAAACTGCTTTTTTTACTGAATAACAAAAATCATAGCCTGTTTAGGACAATGCTTGGCATATACAGTGATTGATATTACTCTCATTAGATCTTTGTTGAGACTATGAGCTTTCTTTATCTACTTTACTGATTACGCTGACTACTTCTCCTTGGCTGAGTATGGTATATACAGTACAGGGGACAGAGGGTAGAACCCAGGGGACTGGCCAAAGTGCGGGAGACTCGCTGCAGATCAGAGCTGAGCAACCAAGTAGAATCTCTCCCAGCACTGACTCTCATCTATACAGAGATTCTTAATTTTCAGTGATTTCTTATTACCGTTTCCTGAATCAAATTTTATTTTTCTAAACCTAAATCCATGAAGCGATCTCAGCTAGTCACATGGTTTTGACTACCTGTATTCACTTTGCTGACTGAACCTGAATTTGGAGGGTACTTGTAACTGCGAGTAATCTTTTGATATTTTCTTAATTTCCTGTGGGTAAGAAGGGGCAGCTATATAATAAACTGTGTCTTAGGTACCAAGCAGCTGTGTAGAAGAGTTGCCAGTCAGGTAATAGGCCAGAACATCAGATATATATTTGATCACTGTTAAATTTTTTTTAAACGGGTTTCTAAGAAAGTTACTTTTATAGTAAAAACTACAAAAAAATTACGTACTTTACTAAAAGAAAATTCTGAATCAAATATTCTATATTTTTCTTTGTCTAACATAAGTGCTGTCAATATGGGTCAGACGATTGTGCCAAAATGCCAAGACTTGTGACAATGTCACCTAACAAATACCAGGAGCCCAGAGCAGTGCCAACTCAGATCAACACGAACTTTAATGTACTAATTGCTAACACTTCATGTTTCAGATCTGCTTAATATTGAAGTCATTGGTAGCCGTTTAAAGGTTGGCTGTGAGTTCAGAAGAAAGTCATAAAGCTCAGTGAACTAAATAATACAAACTAGTTTAGAGACAAGGTTCATATAAACTGATAGAATAACACTGAAGAGGGAAATTCCTGATTTCACAGAACAGAAATGAACTCGAGGAACATCCATCTTACTGTGACTGTGTTTTCTTGCCCCAGTTATTCCTAGTAGCTGAATTCACAGTGAACATTAGATTCTTCAGAGCAAGCTGCCAGTCTCAGTCTGGGCTTGTGGAGGTCATTGAAGACTGATTCTTAATTGGGGTTTAAGAGAATTTCAGCTTGAAGAAAGAATAAGATGTTCCAAAATATGCCTTATTTTGTTCCTCTGTAATTTAGATACCCTATTTCCCCTGTAGGTTCCCCAAGTTCCAAATTAGCAGTTGTGAAATTTACATTGTACTCCCAGCACTAATGTGATACTTGGTATGTAACAAACTTATATAATTTGTTAAAAAAAAAAAAATTAATTACATTATTTTACAATCTGTCCTTATTTATTTAATTTCACTAAAAATAAGCTGGTATATATCATTTAATTTTTAAAATCCAATTTTAATATAATATGAAATATACTTTATATGATTTTATCTTATATGACTATAGTATGTTAATAGTATATTATGTTGTACTATAAAATATATATTATAATTAATATATTTTAAAGGAATGTTGTGACATATTCATTATAAAATAAAAATATTAGCTAATTTAATGCACTCTGTTATTTTATGTTTTAGAATTGTATTGATTATAACTAACCATGAGTGCATTATTTACTTACATTACATTTAGTATCATCACATTAATATTATAGCTTTAAAAGCCCTATTGAGTACTTGCTATTTCTTAGCCATTGGGTTAAGTACTATATAGCACCTAATGATTTATCATTCCCATTTTACAGACAAGGAAATTGATACAATAATTTCCTTGCTTGGTGAGTGGAGCAACTGGAATCTAAACCAAAGTATGCTAATTCTAAAATGATCTCAGTGGATATATCTCTGTCTCACCTACTTAAACATTACATCTGTCTTAGAAATAACAAACACTGCACAAATCTCATTTTAAAAGATTATATTTTGACTCCCACATGAAATCACTCAGTATGTCACTGATACATCAAAGTTTCAATCTTATGGCACCACCAATATAATTAAATTATTTTAGATGACACATGCATACTTTCCATGGAATAAAAGTTATTGTGTATTTATAACAATGAAACTGCTTCCAACAGCTCAGTTCACCAAGGGGAAAAACAGACAGATGTTAACATGGCTCATTATTATCATTTTTCTTAAATTCCAAATTTCAATTGATATTAGAAGAGGAAAAGCAAGCTAATTAAAGTCGAAAAATCAGCTGATTATTTTAATGCCCAAATGACAGCACTGACGGTCTGTTACCAAATGTCACTCTAACACTTAGTTTCTAAAACTATTATATTTAATGGAGGAGGATGTGAGAATGTGTAACAAGTGCTGCCAACTCTGTCCAATCTCAATGCTCAGCTTTTCACTCAGGTGTTTGAGCACTGAGGAATCAAAGGATATGAAGGTCTGGATCTTTCCTTCTGTTGAAGATGGAGCCCATAGCTAAAGCCTGGAGGTGCATTAATTAGCTCAGTGGGAGTACATAGCATCGAACACCTTGTGACGATGCCTTCTGCTAATCAGTATGTCACCAATATTAACTGGCTATAATTAGTAAGTAAATTATGTCCCGACTTTTTGAATGCTTTTCAAAGGGACAGGAATTTTATTTTTCTCTTGCCACAGTGTTTTGGATGTACTGCAAATTCTCTCCTTTTTATTCTTTTCCACTTCTGTAATTAGATAAAGAGCCTTACTTTTTGGTAGAAGCAAGGGAAACCTTCCAAGATAATTACCATCTAAGTTTGTATTTCTTTCTCCTACATAGGGTTCTGATTTCCTAAATCCATTGGTTCATCTGCAGATGTAGAGGCTTGCCAGGTTCTGCTCTACCTGAATGGAGGCATTAAATTTTAATTTGTTTCTTATGTATCTGTCTTCTAAACCCTCAAAATAATTCTCACCTAATATCCCATTTGGACGCCAAGAAACCATGAGTATAAATATCTAATTCATGTAATTAGCTCACAGGCTGTATTCTTTTAAGAAATGACATGCATGTAAGTTCTCTGTAAAAAGAATTAAATAATTTAAATGTAAAAATCCCTAATATAGGTAATTAAGCTTTCTAACTTTTAAAAGTGTTTAAATTTAATTTAAACTGAGATATGAAGATTAAAATTCCCAGTAAAGATGAGAATCATATCCACAAGGACACTAAAGAAAGACTCATTTTACTGCTGAATGGCATCTGTTCATTTAACTTCTATTTTTCAGTGAGTACTGATAATCTAATGACATCCCAGAAAATAACGGAAAAGAAAAAAAATCAAGATTTCAGACATATTATCTTTCCATTCTGGAAAAATCATCAGTGAACATCCTTCTATAATAAGTTATTACCCTAAGAGAATGGATGCATTATAACTCAGAATTGCTAAAGAATAAAAAAGTCCTTCACATAGATTAATACAAATTTAGAAAACTTATAAGAATAAAGCACTTATCAACTCCCCTGAAACTTTTTAAATTGCTATAAAAAGTGTTCAGTTCTGATTCTGATTTAATAAGACTATCATACTGAGGCGGGCTCAAATGTCAGTGGGTAAAAATAATAATGTATAAAATGATCAATAAAATAGATGATCACTCTGTACATAGCACTTGGTGGAACAAAATATAGGAATGTTTTTAGTTCCTTTTTATCTGGAATTTAAATTCTTGCAATGGAGCTGAGTCTGTGTTCCCTTTTTAAGATGAAGAAGCTCAGAGACTTTGACCAAGCAGAGCTGGTTGCACCAGTGGAGCCCCAAAGGAATATGACACAGAGGCCTCCATGGGATGTGGCGACAGTTTTTGATCCCCACATTAGACACGCTAGTCCTTAAATCTTCAAGGATAGTGGCTAAGAAATAAATGAACTTACAAATCAACACTTTTTCAGTTATGCTTTATAAAGATAGTTAGCAATGAACGAAACAATAGCTTTTGCTAGATTGGCTTACATTAGTAAATATAAAGATTTTTTGCCACAGGATTCTTTTTCTGCTCCATTTAAATTTAAAAATAAATTGATTTCAATTAATGAAGAGTCTCCAGACACGTGACACTGTTAATAACAGCATTTTCCTCGATGTGTCAACATAGCTAAAGAGTAAAGGATGGCAAACCTTTAAGGAAAGTAAAATAGACTGCACAGTGATCTAATTCTTCCATCTCTGAGTACATAAGCCTGCCAAGTTTTAAAAAGCACACATACACGCTCACAAAATCTAACAAATCGCAAAATAAGCAGTAAGCAAGACTAAAAAAAACTTTCATTAGGCAAGTCCAAGAACTTAGCAATAGAGTAAGTACTCTAAAATACCCTTTATATTTGATATGTCAATGTATCTTTTGCTGTTTGATGTTATAATGTATTAAAACTGAACAGTAAATAATGCTCCATACAAAGATAAGAAGTCTGTTGATGAGAAACTATATAAATTCCAAAATATGACTCCATTTTCCTGTCCTCCATACTGATACAAAACACAGCCCTTAAGGTTCTTCAATTCTACAGCAATTCTGCGGCAGGAAAGGCAAATTTTTTAGCATAAGAAAAAGGAGCAAAACTTTTATTTTACCATTGACACAGATTTCAGTAAGGAGTGAAACTAAGTTAAAATAGCAAGGGCCTCAAATTTTGTTCTTTAAAAGTTAAGAGTAAAATGGGTAGCTAGAGTTCATAAAAAATTGAAAGCAAGATTTGCTACATGAAGCTTGACTTCAAAATGTATCTAAATGGTTCTGTATAAGTATTTTTAAAATGCTATATAATTTAAACAATAACATTCCATAGTGGTAGTTAAGATAACATAGTAATTTCTACTTTTGCCATGAATTTTGTTTTGAAGCCACTAGATATCTAACAAGCATAGATGTATAGATTTGCACATATGTTTGTTTTCTTACATATACATAGTCACATCATATATTTTCCAAACCATGTGCTAGAGCAAATTTGTATGAAAAAACTGCAAATAGAAGGGACATGTAAAAACATTTCTCTCCAAAAATTTTAGGCTGTGTGCCTTAACTAGGAAAAAAAAAAAAAAAAAGGTAGAAAGACAGGCTGCTATTTTCTTGTTGCCAATGAGATTCTTTGGTAAAACTGATCATTTCCAGAAGTACTTGAGCTAAATATGGAAGATGTCTAATCAAGGAGCTCAACACAAAGGGAGTAAATTAAGTATTCTTGATCCCAACTGTGATCTTAGTTTTTACCTTATTTTTGCTTAAATTAAATATATCTTTCTATAATTCAATTTCTTCAGCTTTGAAAAGGTCGTATTAATTTTACCAAGTGCCACGTATAAGGATAATTTTGTCACTTCAAGTCAAAAGTGTTTTGATGAAAGTTCAGTGTAAAACTTAATGAATAACTATTATTACTTATAGCCATTTCATATTTTACCTAGAAGTTTTAGTCTAGAATTTAATTTATATTTAGTAAGAATAATAATATGTCCATATACTTTTTCCAAAACTTTAGGGCCAGGTGTTTTTTGGAATTCAGGATTTGGAAATTTGAAAAAGTTAAATGGCACATATACCATATCTTGTGTCATATTTCTTCTAGAGTCTGGGGCTACAATATATAATTAAACTCATTAAATGCTTGCAGTGAAAACAAATTATTCATTCTGTAAGCAGCCTTATATCAATTCAGGTTAAATATTGTTGCCAAATGAATTACAAAAAGTCTATAACTTTCAGAGTATTTTGGATTTCAGAATTGTGGACCTGTGATAGTGACCATTTTTACATACTGCCATTTATCTAATCCTCAGTGAATACTAAATACAATCCTGCATGCTAGGATTACTTACCCCACTTTGTAAACAATGGAATTGAGATCCAGAGAGCATAACCGCGTTTGACGGACTCCAACCATGTGATCTTTCCGAAGACATACTGCCTCAAAAAAGGAAAGTGTGGCGATCATGTGGATGTGAGAGAGATTTTTGCAACTTTTCAAGCTGAAGGGAAGAAACTCCCCAAGTTTCTCCCTGTATTTAGAAATTATTAGGAAGAATAGGTGCTAAATTTATATAAAATAATGTAACCCTGATAAAAGTGCAAGATGTTTCTTGACCTTAGTCAACTGTGAGTTCAGTCACTGAAAAATCTGACAGATCGTTTTTTTCAGTTAGACATCCAGTTTCCTATCGTGGACAGTGTGTATTCTGTTATTATTAAATCAAATCTTGTATTTTCTATCTCAGTTTTCTTAATAAAACCCTTGAAATCTCAGTAATAAAATGCATAACAAGGAAAGTCGTAGTAGAAATTTGGCACTAGACTCAAATGAGTTTAAATTTCAATTTACTTAGTCATACCATGAGCAGTCACTAAACTTCAGTTTTATTAATTGAAAAGTGGGAATAACAATAGTTATTTAAAAGGGTTCTTGTGAGGATACAGGAGATAATATATGGCAAGTGCTTAATAAGTAGTTGGTAATCAATAAATGGCAATCATGATAAATTCCATTTTATAAATGAGGAAGAAGGAGCATTAAATTAGGTGACTTTCTCAGTGAAGTATATCCTGAATCATGGGATCTGGCATCCAACTCAATTGAGCAAGAAAAAGAAAAAAAATGGAAACAGGGAGTGAGAGATAAGGAGTAGTACCTTAAGGATATGAATTATGTCTTTTCATCTTATTTTTTCTTAAAAAAAAAAGCAAGGACCTATGTTAATACATACCTCAGAGTCTCTCAAGAGTTTGCAGTCTCTCCAAAACACCAAGGATATAAATGCTAATTAATAATGGTGGATCTAAGCTCTTCTCCATGCTATATGTTATAGAAATTGTAGAGAATAGGTCATCCTATGTAATTCATGACTGAGTAGGAACACCATCAGTAGGAATCCAAGTTTTGAGGATGTGTGGTTTCTAGAAAGAGAGAACCATAGACACAAACTACATAATGAGACAGGCCAACCATACCCTGAAGGTCTGAGCCTGACTGCAAAGTAATTAGCTTAAGTAGTTATTTGAACTGGCTTTGAACAAGTGCATTGTTTAAAGTGACTGTAATTTGCTTGTTCCAGGTAGGGAACGCAATTAAAATTTGAGTGTACAGGGGAAAAAAGGCCCAATCCTGAGTAATAATGAATAAGGTAATCTAAAATTATTTATACTCAGAGATTTGTTTTCCTTTTGCTTTTTTTCTCTTACTAGTCAAATGATAGGGAGAAGAAACTCAAATTTACTGAGTTCACTTACTGTGTTGGGCTTTTGACATGATGCCTTATTTAATTGAGAAAACATTATGATGAGCTATTCCTATGCCTACTTTACGAATAACGAAGATTAGCCTCCAAGATGTTAAGAAACTTGTCTAAGGTTGCACAGTAACTGAAGGAAGCCAGGTTGCTCTGACTTCAAACCCCATGTTTTGAATCCATGTACATGTCCATATTCCTGGCTGTTTGAAGTTTGTTGGTTATTATCAGAACATATTTTGCATGAAGCTGACTGAATGTCTGATTATCATTAAGAAAATGAATTTAAAATGTGTCATTGTAATATATTCTATAAAACAGTGCAAAAGGATTAAATATTTTAAGGTAATAATAGTTACTCATCATAATTTTATCCCTGTAGAAAAATGTAGTATCTAACTAGTTGAATGATTTTTTTTCAAAGTTCACAGATTTTCATAGCACAGAAATTCATAACTCATAAATTTGACAATTTTCCACACTAAAATCTTATATGCAAAAGTGGGCTGATCTTATTCTTCAAGTGAAAAAAATGATTAATCAACCAAATGATCTTTCTTCTAGTAGAACATCTGGTATAGTATAAATATAGTAAACATTACAAGTAGCTTGGCTGCTGTGAGCTTTGATAAATCATTATGAGATACAGGGAGAGGCCCTTCTCTATTCTAAATATGAAATTTAACAAAAAATCCTTTTACCATATGGTTCTGGATTAACATTACTATGTATACTGTTCATAGATATTGTTCCCAAGTGAGAAATGTTCTTCATCAAATTGTAGACTCTACTTTCCTGTGGTGCATATAATTAACTTGTTGAAATTTGGATACTCTAGAGAACATAAAACTGTTTCTCATGAAAGACCAAAATGATAGCTAAGTAATAGAGTAAGGCATCCAGTAAATTTCGAGTTGACAAACTTTTATAAGGTCAAAATTGGTTACTGGATAAAATAGTCTGGGATAATTCAGAGATCAGATTTAGATTAACATTTATTAACAACTTTTATTAGCATGAGTTATACAGCTATATTATCTATATAACATGCTAAAATGTATTTTTATTTCTTATAAATAATTAGAAATTGAAATAAGGTTTGCTCATGAATTAATCTTAGTTTATTTTAAATGCTGAGTAATTGAAAAACTGTATAACTTAATGACACATTGCTTTTAACAACCCAACTTTAGAAAACTTAATGTAATTTTCTTAAACTTACAAATTTTAATTCTCCAATTTTTAATTATAGAATAAGGTATATTTTACTTTATGTAATTCACCATTTCTCACATTATTAGTTTTCATACTATTGTCAAATTTTTTAAAATGTTTTAAACCAAGTAACAAAATTCAGAACATAAAGGCATCTTCAGATGCTAAATAAGTGTTCTAAGCTTAGTCACACAGATTTTCCCGTTTTTAACGTAATTCTTTTTCTTAACCAAAAATATTACCTGATGTTAAGTTTAATTTTGATATCACTGAATAAATAAAGCAGAAGGAAATATTGTTATTATTTCTTTCAAAATTGTTCTTTAGAGTTCTTTTGTAACTGTGTTCTATGTATATATTGTACACCCAAATGACTTCACAAGAGTAAAAGGCCCAAAGTCATCTTTTATAAATTTAAATGTTACCCTCCAAAAACTGTTGAAAAGTTCATACTCAATAAGTATAGCAATAACCAGAAGTCTAAAGGCATATTTTCTGATTAAGTCATCAAAATGAAATAAAATTACCTAGTATTTTGCTGGATGATTTTACTAGAAATGTAGTTATTCACTATGCATCTTCATCTTTTAAGGTCTATTGTTACTAGTAAAAATTTTAGAAGTGAGTTAAATCATTTTAAAATCAATTTCTAGGAAAAATTTTCACAGATTTATCTAAAGATGTTACAAGGAAAGAATCAGAAGAAAACAAGTATTGGACTAAGACATAGAAATGAATAATCATTTGCAAGAACAAATAAATTACATTCTAGTAGGTTAAGGAGTTAACATGAATGGCCATACTTAAAAAATTATTTCTGATAAAAGCAAATTTAAATTGGTTAAAATTTTTAAAAATTGAAATAATCTATGAGAGCAAATCCTTCTCTATATTCTCAATTAAATAGCAACACCTAGAGTTTATTGTATGCTTACTTGTGTCACGAACTGTAGTAAATATGCACCTTCATTCCTTACCACATTACCTTTTGTAGTCCTCTCAACAGCATGAAGTAGGGGCTTTTATTATCTGTATTTTAGAGATAAGAAACTGAGACTTAGAGGAATTATGAATCTTGCCCAGTCTATTCAGATCAGGCAACTAAGTGTCAGAGTCAGCACTGAAATACTTTTCTTATTGCAGAGCCCACGTCTTTTAATTCTACTCAAGGCTGACACTTAGAACACAATTGGTAAAATTATCTTCTAATTCAGTTGAAAATTACATACTAAAAATGCCTACTTCTTAGGATGCAGAAATAGAATACTGCTGATAGAAGAAAAGAGGCTAAGATCAGAGTAATGAGAAACAACACTGTTCTGTGAAGCTAGATGTAAGCCCAGAATAAAGGCAGAGAAAGAATGACTACTAAAATAACCTAGGTGGAAGCTGATGGAAGTCTAAATAAGAATTGTGATAATAGAGAAAGGGATGAGGGAAAATATTCAAGAAATATTTAGGGGATAAAACTGGTGGAACTTTTTACTTCATAAATTTGGATATTGGAAGAGGCAAGAGTTGCCAGTACCTCCCAGATTGCTCTGAGTTATTGAATGGATGATTTATTATTGATTGCATTTGAGTGTTTTGCCTAAATATAAATTTTCTTATGCATATACACACATTGAAACAGAATTTTCATGTAAATCCCAAAGAAAAGTTAATGGACTTAACAAAAACATCTAATGCTTTCTTAAATAAAGCTTCTCATCTCACTGTTTAGTCTGTGTTTTGGACTGAATGTTTGTGTCTCCCTAAAATTCATATCCCTCGATATGATGGTATTAGGAGGTGAGGTCTTTGTGAGGTATTAGGATTACATGAATGTGATGGTATTAGGAGGTGAGTTCTTTGTGAGGTAATTAGGATTATATGAGGGTGGAGCCCTCATAAATGGGATTAGTGCCTTACAAGAATCACCAGAGAGCTTGCTTTCTCTCTCTGCTCTTTCCACCATGTGAGAATACAAAGAGATGTAGCCAGTCTATAACCCAGAGAGGTTTGTCACCAGAACCTGACCATGCTGGCTGGCACCTTGATCTTGGACTTCCCAGCCCCCAGAACTGTGAGAAATGTGTCTATTGTTTAAGTCACCCAGTCTATGGTACTTGGTTACAGCAGCCCAAACTGACTCTGACAGTTTACGTTCTTTACATTGCTGGACTACAACCCAATGTTGAATGTAAAAAGTATTCCTTTTAAACATTCTGTGTTCAGTTATCATATCTCCACGTTCAGAGGCTGTGTTTAAAGACCAGTCTGTATTGCTTCTTGTACTGTATACAATTTTTTGAGAGTTTTGCCTTATGGTAGAATATTTACACATTCACAGTTAATGCAGAGATGGTAAGGTTTGTGGAAAAAAATTTAAAAAAGGACATTGAGAAGGTACTGAGTGTGCTACCTTTGTCACATTTTTTCTGGACCTTCATCATCTGTATTAGTCAGAGATCTCCAGAGAAACAGAATCAATAGCATGTGTACATAGAGAGAAAGAGAGATTTATTTCAGGGAATTGGCCCTCGTGCTAGTGGGAGGTGGCAATTCAAAGTTCCAACAAGAGTTGATGTTGCATTCTTGAGTCCAAAGGCAGTCTGCAGGCAGAATTACTTCCTTCTCAGGGCTTCAGTGAGGCCCACCACATTATGGAGTATAATCTGCTTTACTCAATGTCTACTGATTTAAATGTTAATCACATCTAAAAAAATACCCTCACAATAATATCTAGATTGGCATATGACCAAACAAGTGGACCCCATAGCATAGCCAAGTTGATACATAAAAGTAACTATCACATCATCCTTCTCGACCCCACCATTGCTTTACTGACATTGATTTGCCTTTCACTATAAAGGCAAATGATTAGTTATTTAAAAGTCTTACTATGCTTCCTATGGCCTTTCAACAAACTGGTGCAAAAGTAATAACTTAGTACACTGCATTGTTTCTGATCAGAGATTAATGCATCGAGTCAAAACTATTAGAACAAATTCATACTTAGTATTTTCTGTTTACATAAATATTATACCAATATTTTCCTGAGATTCAAGAGAATTCTCTAAGCCAGCTATTTACATGAGAATCATGAATTATGTAAAACACTGTGGTCAAAATATTATAATTTTAGGAATGTATACAATGGCGTTTTCTGGGATAGAGAATCTAAAAGTAACAGGTTTTTTTAATAGGAAATAGAGTTATTTTTCTTATGTTGTAATTCATGGCCAAAAAAATTGTAATTCATTTTTATTCTATTTGAGGACTCAAATCAATTTTCCTAACGAATAGAGACTGAGAAAGCTTATAATATAAAAATGTAACTAACACTAAAATTATGTAATCAGATTCTAGTCTTAATAGAATTTTATCAAACCTTTGACAATATATCTCATGATTTTTCAAATATTTAAAGCAAGAAAAGTATAATTTCATTAAAAATTTTTGAGAAAACAATTTGAAAAATTAATATACACATTTTTCAGGATTTTTTATTATGAAAATTTACATTTATATAAGTCAAAAACAGTACTACAGTAAACAACCATAAACACTTCAGCATGCATGTCATTAAATTTTTCAATATTTGTTTAACATTTCTCTTTGATGTAAAATTTATATACAGTTTACTGCACAAATGTTAATTGTACCATTCTGTAAGTTTTGATAAGTACACACAGCTATGTAATACAAATACCTATTAAACATTGCCATCCATCCAAAAGTTCCCTCATACGCCGTCCCACTCAATCTTCATTCCTACCCTTTAGTAAACAACCAGTGTTCTAATTTTTTTTCCCTTCCTTAAGAGTAATTTGCCTGTTACAGAACTACATATAATTAGAATCATAACAGTTTATGCTCTGTTGTGTAAGGCTTCTATCACTCAGCATATCTTGGAAAATTTTTGATTATACATATATTTGTGTGTATGTGTTTTCTGTTAGGTTTTTGGCATTTTGGCAAGTATATTTTTATGATTCCCAACATACACATTATAAAAATTCCATGTATTAACTTGCCTAATGTTTTTGAGCACCTATAGTACGTAAATCGAGGCATTTACTTGTTTTTTTTGTTTGTTTTTTTTTATAGTTTTTGTTTGTTTTTTTTTAATTTATTTGTATTTATGGCTGTGTTGGGTCTTCGTTTCTGTGCGAGGGCTTTCTCTAGTTGCGGCAAGCGGGGGCCGCTCTTCATCGCGGTGCACGGGCCTCTCACTATCGCGGCCTCACTTGTTGCGGAGCACAGGCTCCAGACGCGCAGGCTCAGTAGCTGTGGCTCATGGGTCCAGTTGCTCCGCGGCATGTGGGATCTTCCCAGACCAGGGCTCGAACCCGTGTCCCCTGCATTGGCAGGCAGATTCTCAACCACTGTGCCACCAGGGTAGCCCGAGGTATTTACTTTTTAAATGTATTCAGTGGTTATGTATTTGGAAGTTTACAGTTTAGTTGGAAAAAAACCAGCAGAAAGCCAGAAATATCAATTCAATTTGTTAAAGTTAAGCACAAACTGCTATCAGAGCCAAAAATATATAATTAACCTACAGGATCGTAGTTGGCTACCTCTTTGTTGTAAAGTATAAATAATGAATTGTTTTATTTCTTAATAAGATTGATTAAGGGTAACATAATAAGAAAAAATATATACACATACCACATTATCTGTTTCTTCATTGGTTTTAATAACTTCTTCAGTAATTGTTTAAAACCACACTTCACCAAAAAATAAATTTTATGAACATCATTATTTTTAAATAAATTTTTTAAAGGATTAAAAAGAAAGCAATTGTGAAGCCTACATTATTCGCACTCTTTTATAAAATGAATAACTAATTTGTCTTCCACAGAGTAAATACCTGACTCTAGTACATTTTAATCAGAGCCAAGAAATATTTTCAGAAAAGATTATATTTAAAATGATGACTAAGAAATTAATTTATATGGTAGTCAATCAGTTATGAAGTAACAGTGGTTGCTATGATAAGGGCATATCACAGCCTTATCACGTTGGGAGAGATCAGGACAATATTTATTCACAATCACAAAATAAGTGATAAGGTTCTGCTTAAAGATATAGCAGTTTTATGTTTTTAAAACTAACTTATATTTAAGACAATTATTTTTAATTTTATATCAAATGGTAAAGGCAAAAATGGTTCAATGTGTGATTTAAAGATATCAAAACATGTACAGGACTGCAAATCACAGAGCCGATAAAATTGTCAATCTGGAAGCATAATGTAACAGATTGCATATATCTTTCACTTTTCTCTAAGAATTACTAATAATTTCAGGCACAGAGAATAAGTATGTGACAAAAACAAACATGAAAAAGCTTTCTTAAAGAAAATACATATGTTGCTTAAAATGTAAAGAAAATACAAATGTTGCTTAAAATGTAAATAGCATTCATACATATTAAAACATTAACTACAGGAGAAAAACACCCCAAACAATATTGGCTCAAAAATTAATGAATCCTAATATAATTTTAAAACTCTCTTACTCACTATACCTAAATTTGATCAGTGCAATTCTTATGGTCTATGTACAATCTGTAATCTGTACCATCCATTCATTTATTCTTTTATTTATAAATAAGTATTTAGCATCTACTGTATATGAGGGATCACTTTGGGCACATTAAGTGTATTGGCAAACACACACAGCCTGCATTTATCAGGGGGTGACTGATAAAATAAAATTAATCTATGAGTAAATTACATAGCATGTTAAAAGGTGATGAGGAATGTCACAAGGGGTTTTGAGGGACCATATGCAATGTTAACAGGGTGGTCAGAGTTGCCCCCATTGAGAGGATGACAGTGGAGCAACAAGACCTCTCTCAACAAACCTCTCTCTTGGTTTGTTGAGAGCACAAACGAAGAAGGTATCTAGAGATCTTCTAGGCAATGGAGGAGCCACTTCATAGACTCTAAGGCAAGGAAACCAGGGCAGCTGGAGCAACCTGAGTGAGAGGAAGAAAAGTAAGAAACACAGTGGAGATGGGAAGGAAGCCAGAATATATATTGTATTGTAAGTCACGTTAAGGACTTTGGCTGTGACTTTGAGTGAAATTGGGAGAGTCGGCACAAATGAGTGACTGTAATAGCTGGAGAAGAATTGGGTGATGGTTGTATAAGAGAAAGAAAGGAGTCAGAGTTGACTCCAAGGAGGGTTTCTTGTTTGTTGGTTTGTTTGCTTGTTTCTTTTAACCTGAGTATTGAAGGATGGATTTCTAGGGTGGCCCTACATTCCAGATTCCTCCAGCTCAGTGTTTGCCTATAATCCAATATAGTACACCTTTTACTTTGAAAGTACCTAGTTTGAATGATAAATTATATGGTTTTTCTGTGGTCAATGAAATACTGGCAAGAAGCAGAATTTTGAGGAAAGGTCAGTAGTTAAGTTTTGGAAGTGCTCAGTTTGATTTGCCTATAGGAATTGTGGTTAGAAGGTTGAGTAGGAAGTTAGATGTTGAGTCTTTTCTTTCCCCTGGTTTTATTGAGATATAATTGATATACAACACTGTATAATTTTAAGGTATACAGCATAATGTCATGACTACATATATTGTGAAGTGATTACCACAATAAGTTTAGTTACACCCATCCTCTCATATAGCTACAAAAAAAAAAAAAAAAACAGTTTTTTCTCTTTGTGATGAGAACTCTTTAGGGTTTACTCACTTCACAACTTTCACATATACCTTACAGTTGTCAGAAATTTGGGCAGGGCTCGAGCAGGTGATCATTTTGCTCTTCATAGCTTGACTAAGATCCTCAGTGGTATTGAGCTGGTGGAGGGCTGACCTGGAGGATCTAATATAGTTTCCTCACATGTCTGGCTTCTTAGCAGGGGTGTCTGGAAGGCTGAGTTCAACTGGGATGGTCTTGCAGAGCACTTATAAATGGTATCTCCAACCTGGCAGTCTCAGTGTTATCAGACTTACTACATGGTGGCTTAGGGCTCCCAGATGGAAAGTGTTCTTCAAGACAAGAAGTAGAAGGTGCCTGTGCCTTAGGTTCTGGGTCCAGAAACTGGACCAACATGACCTCCCCCATGTAGGGAAGGAGACATAGACCTCAACTCTGAGTGGAGTGTTAAGAAATTCATAGCCATTTTTAATGTATTGTAGAGTGACTAAATGTTAATTGTGGCTGCCAGCCAAATCATATGAGGACTGAGAACTGACAGTTGGATTTAATAACATGAAGATCACTGGTTTCCTTTATAAGAGAAGTTAAGTTTCATTGTCATGATGATGATGAAAACTTGATTAGAGTAGGTTTAAAACAGAATAGGAAAGCGAGATACAACACATGGGTTCCCCCTTATCACCCCCTTGGTGATAAGATTGAGCGATTCTAGTAGTAATATTGCAACTTAAATCACTCTGAATACTTTTCTAATGCCAGAAAATTGTCTTTTATTTATTTATTTATTTATTTATTTATTTATTTATTTATTTAACATCTTTATTGGAGTATAATTGCTTTACAATGTTGTGTTAGTTTCTGCTGTATAACAAAGTGAATCAGTTATACGTATACACATATCCCCATCTCCCCTCTGTCTTGCGTCTCCCTCCCACCCTCCCTATCCCACCCCTCTAGGTGGTCACAAAGCACAGAGCTGATCTCCCTGTGCTATGCACCTGTTCCCACTAGCTATTTCACACTTGGTAGTGTACATATGTCAATGCTACTCTTTCACTTCGTCCCAGCTTACCCTTCCCCCTCCCCATGTCCTCAAGTCCATTTTCTACCTCTGCGTCTTTATTCCTGTCCTGCTGCTAGGTTCATCAGAACCATTTTTTGTTTTGTTTTTTTAGATTCCATATATATGTGTTAGCATACAGTATTTGTTTTTCTCTTTCTGACATACTTCACTCTGTATGACAGACTCTAGGTCCATCCCCCTCACTACAAATAACTCAATTTCATTTCTTTTTATGGCCGAGTAATATTTGATTGTATCTATGTACCACATCTTCTTTATCCATTCATCTGTCGATGGACACTTAGATTGCTTCCATGTCCTGGCTATTGTAAATAGTGCTGCAATGAACAGTGTGGTACATGTCTCTCTTTGAATTATGGCTTTCTCGGGGTATATGCCCAGTAGTGGGATTGCTGGGTCATGTGGTAGTTCTATTTTTAGTTTTTAAGGAACCTCCATACCGTTCTCCATAGTGGCTGTATCAATTTACATTCCCACCAACAGTGCATGAAGGTTCCCTTTTCTCCACACCCTCTCCCAAGAAAATTGAGTCTTTCAGAGTAAAAAATATTGACCTTGAAACTCTGCCAAAAAGTCCCTTTGAGTATTTGTTGTTTTTTATTCCTTTTTACCTACATTGTTGAAGTGGCAATGTTGGAACTATTCTGTAATAATTAAATAACAAGAAATTTTTTCATACGTTGAGCATAGACTTTGTGTATTTTTTCACATCCTCAGCATCATTTATCTCAGATCAGACATTAGGGAGTAAAAATACAAAAACATAAACCATCCTTTCCTAGTCTAGCAAAGACATAAATATTTAATATCTTGTTTTATTATAATTTATGTTAATTTTATAGTTTTAAAATATAGATTTTGCTAATTAGTTTACAGTTTTAGAATAAGTTCAATTTCTTAAGCAATATAGAAAAAAACCATGGGAACTGGGGAAAGAAGAGCAGTGAGTAATGAGTAAGCCATTTTGTAAAAGGCACAAGATTTGTATGATCTGAAGAGAAACATGAGTTTTGAGTAAGCCTTTTGGGAGTAAAAGTCACAAGATTTGTATGATCTGAAGAGAAACATGAGTTTTGAGTAAGCCTTTTGGGAGTAAAAATACATGACTTCAAAAGCATGATGTTTTAAATCTAAGATTCCCTTTGAGTATTTTAACTTGTTTAAACATCGTTGTTCAATCAGGTGCTTCAATAAAAAGCAAAACTGTGTCATGTTATTCACCTAATATTGTTTCAAATTTTGCACAATAAATGTTTAATACTAGTATGAATATTTAATCAGTTAAATTTCCAATGACAGCATTGCAAGCCTAATAGATTTTAATTGAAAAGGTGTTTTAATTGTTTGGGTTATTTCTTATAAATATTTAAATGTATAAAGTAATTTTAGTACACTGTAAAATCCAAATAATTCATGATAACTAAATAAGGTGTTTCTAAGGGCCAAGGAAATATGTTCCATAAATTTCAGGCAATGTAATTAATTTAGATGATGGAGAATAGAAAATCACCTTTAATTGCAGGCACCCATTTTCCCTGATTAATATTTTCTTTAGCTCTTTATTTTTGTTACTTTTACTTAAATAATTAATGTCTTCAAACCATCACCACGTGAATTGGTTAAATTATGTTATCAACTTGGTTTAAATGCTGCTACACAATTCAGTCATTACTAAGTAAGTAGTGAAATATCATAGGGGAGTGTAAAGAAAGTTATATAATTGATTAAAAAGAATTTTATAAATACTTGTTTTAAATTGAAAGATTTTCATAGAAATATGTGTGCTTAAAAATTAAGTTCCTGAGAGCTTATGCAAAGTTGGTAAACAAGCACAGATAACTTCCAATAACTGCCATCCTCATTCACCTCTATAAGAGAATTAGACTATAAAATAACGTACAGGATTCATGTTCAAAAGATGTATGATTGACATTAGTATTTACTGGTAGTATTGATATTGACAAAAATGTTGAAATAAACCAAGCTTATTCATGACCCCTTTAACTATTCCTCTTATCATCTTTACTCCCAGTCTATCTACACTTCTCCTACCACCAACCCTTATTGCTACCACAAAACACTTCTACCTTCTGCATTTCTTTCAGCTCATCTGTTCTTAATATTCCCCTGGATCTGTTGCACCTCCCTCCATGTAAAATGTCCAGTAGTCTGTTTGATTTTTACCATGTCCTCCTTAGTTGATAATCAACTTGAAAAAAGATTGGTAATCTTATTTACACCAAAGTGTTTGGTTCATAGCTAACATCAGTATTAACAACTATATATAGTAGCATGAAGATGATCATGCTATACAACATGAGAAGCAAATATTTGTTTCTTTCATTTTGTGTATACCTTATTATTATGTCCAGGGAACAGAGAGATGTCCATGGAAAAGGTACTGTTTTCAGGGCAGGGAATCTGTTTATAGCCTACGCATACTGTTTTAGTCAGGGTCCTCTGGAGAATCAAAACCAAAATGATATATATAGCTATATATAAGAGGAGATTTATTGTAGAAATTGGCTCATAAGGTTATAAAGGCCTAGAAGTCTGACAGTATGCTTTCTGCAACCTGGAGAACCAGGAAACCAGGTGGTGTAATTCAGTCCAAGTCCAGAGGCTAGGAACTCTAATGTCAAAGGACAGGAGATGATGGACAACCCAGTTTAGGAAGAGAGATTAAATCCATCCTTCCTCCATCCTTTTGCTCTATTTGAGCCCTCAATGGATTGGATGATGCCTGCCCACATTGGTAAGGGCAGATCGTCTTCATACACTTTATTGATTCAAGTGATGACCTTTTCCAGAAACACCCTCACAGATACACCCAGAATTTATGTTTCACCAGCTATCTGAGCATCCCTTAGCCCAATCAAGTTGACAGATAGAATTAACCATCACTAATACATATGTTTTCAAAACTAACATCACTTGTAGTCTACCTTCATGAGTTTTCCCATATCAACATGTCACATGTACTATTTAGCTACTTTTTAAATTTTAAGTCAACTCATTATTTGACTCATAAATTTATTTAGAATAGGAAATGTATATCACAATGGTAAATGAAAACCAGTGTCACTTGCCATAAGTAGTAAGGATTAACATCCATTAAAAAAAGGTAGTAAATATGAAAATTGAAAATATTTATTCATGCGCTGCCTAAAATATCACACACACTGAAAAAAATGAAATATGAAATCATCTACCTTCTATTATTTAAAAGATAAACCATCTTATGGCAGTCCAAAATAGCAAATTAAAAGATCAGCTATTATGAATTCTTTTTTTTAATTTGTCCAATCTCTCTTTCTCTGTAAATCTCATGAAAATGATAGTAAATTAAAAATTGACCAGAAAAAATAGAATTGGAGAGAGGGATAATGACAGATAAAAGATACCAACAAAATTTTTTAAGGTTAAAACAAATCATGAAAGAAAATCCTTGTAATCTACCAGAGAAGAAACTCAAATATGCACAAAAGTCTACAAAGAACCAGATGATTTGTATTGATTTGTACTTCAGAAATATCAGGAGTTAAAAGCCTATATAACCATGAATGAATGATTCTTGCTCCTGTCTAAAGCTAATCCTTCCACATGTGATGTGGGTCTCATCACCTCTCATCTGCTCAAGAACAACAATCCAGGATTTCTCTCCTAAATCATCAGTGCCTTTTAATCTACTGGATGCTTTTCATCAGCATTCAAATATACTATGATCACTACCATCTGAAAACACAATGAAACAAAACAAAATTTAAAACCTTCTCTTCTTCCACTTCTACCACCATCTACCACTAAATTTCTTTGGTTTTAGAAGAGTTGTCCAATCCTGTCCTCCCATTTCCTTAAACCCACTTCAGTGAGGGCTTTGCTCTCCTTGGTGCATAGAAACTAGTCAAAATCACCAAAGTCTTCCATTCCGCAATGTCCAATGGCCAATTCTTAGTACTTATCATACTTGGCCTATGAGAAGTATTTGACACTGTTGCTCAGTGTCTCCTCTTGAACCCTTTCTTCATTTGGCTTGCAGAACACCCCTCTTTTGGTTTTCTTTTCCATCTCCCTGAACAACTTTGTCAATTCCTCCTCTCCTCAATCTCAATCTCTTAATATTCAGGTGTCCTAGTCTCAGGCTTGCTCCTCTTTTCTTTTCTGTATATATTCATTCCTTTAGTGATACTGTCAGATTTCCTGGTTTAAATACCATGTTTATGCCAGGAATTTTCCAATTTATATTCCTACCCATATCCGTTTTTCTCTCTCTCTCAAACTCCAAATTCATATATTCAAATGCCTATTTGACATCTCTATTTGGATGTCTAATCGCAACATCTCAAACATCATGTCCAAAACTAAATACATTATCTTCCCCCAAACTTCATACTTCTGGTTACTAAAAATCATAGGGTTTTCTTGATTTGCTTTTTCTCACATTCCGCAGAAAATTAATCAGGATATCTTTCAAAATATATCTAACATCTAAACAAACTAAGTTTCAGGTTAGCATTTTCTCTTTCCGGGATTACTGCAACCTGCCCTTTCGTTAGGTTTCTCACTGGTCAACGTGTATTAATTCAACACAATACCGCTCTTTTAAAAAGGTAAAAATCATTGTCACAAAAATGGAGCTTTCCTTTCAATTTATGTGCCTGATTTAATTTGACTCTCTAGTGGACTCAGAGTTTCAAGGTCAACATAGTATAGCCTATTCTAATTTAGGTAGAATGATGCCACAATATTCTTGCTGTTTTTGTATATTTCTTTGTCCTTAGTTTGGGAAATATTGAAAATGTATTTCTAAACAATATAATTATAGTGATTTTCCATAAGACATGCTTATCTGAAGGAAACAATTTGTCCTGTAAAGTCGCATATCTTCCTGTGTATCTAAGAAGCTTACGGGATAGACCATGTTGCAACAAGATATAAGTTTAATATTTCAGAATATAAGCTGGTCTGTGAAAGACCTATGTAGCATTAAATGACCTGTGGGACAAATGGGAGGCCCTATTATTTTGGCACTATTAATGATGTTCAAATCTAATAGAAATAAGCTCTTTAATTGTGTAACACTTTATCTCTCCAGACCTGTTTTTTGTCTCCTCCGCTCTGGGAAAATTGAAGCAAATCTTTAGACCTGTTTCTTGGTATCTGAGCACAGCTGGCCAAAGCAAATAAAATATTCAAAATACAGCTTTATTTTAAAGTACTTTAAGGATGTTTTGGGGATGTGATTTTTCATTTTATTTCTCTTCCAAAACGTTTCAAATCAAATTCTAGTTCTTTTTCAGAGAGTCTCAGTTCAGTTCCTTCCTTCCTTTCTTCCTCATTCTTATGAACAGAGTACTCTAACTTCAGGCCTTTTGTAGCCTCCAAAATGAAAACAAAAAATTTACATTGTGGATATAAACAAAGAAACAAACAGAAATCTTACATTACGATCACCTGTGCAAACTTTTAGCCAATTTAAATATTTTGTCATTTAGCTGATAGCAATTGCTGATGAGGAAGCATAGCAGAATGGTTAAGAGCATGGGCTCTGAACCAGACCCTGTCTGTCCTCATTCAGAACTATCACGTATTGCTCAGTGCTTCACCTCAGAGGTCAGGCCATTTTGGTCTCTCCGCCAAATAAGATTAATTTTACTTTGTAACAGCCTAACTATGCCCTTAACATTTAACTTTAGGTGGACAGGGAGTTTTAGTCAAAAGAAATAAAAATGTGCATTTTAGAAATCTCACTACAAAAACATCTAAAGTCCAGAAGAAATGCAAAGTGCTTGTTTTTTGTTTTGCCTTTCAGTAATTTTACAGTCCATGCAGAGGTTTTCTTTTACATAGTTCCTGCCCTCTTCTTTCTCCACTTATTTCTATCATTTTTATCTCTCAGTCCTCCCAACAAGATGCAGATTCTCAGTCATTTGGCTCCATCCAGTTTTCTGTGAATGCAAAGAAGGGGATTGCAGATCATTTTAGATTGAAGACGAAATCGTTGACATCCTCCTATCTGCCTAGATCAGAGCTAGTAGTTTCTTTGGTTAATTAAAATATTTTGTTTAAGTGTGGAATTTTAAACAAATTTTATAAAATCTATACATCTTGTTTTAATGTAAAGAGTAAATATATGTGTTCATTCGCCAATTTTGTGATACAGACCCCGGTCTCTTTTTTTGAATACGTGTCCATTAAATAAAGTTTTTCAGAGTATTTTATATTAAAGCATACCCATAATCATCTATGATTTTCACTTCAAAATTTGTTAAAGAGACTTAGAACTTAAGGATACTTAAAGCTGTCTGAGTGAATAGTAATTCTAGATTTTGAAACTTTTTCTCCTAATTTTTAACAGTTGTTTCAACAGTACTAGGTTTGATAGCAATTTTTTGATTGGCTTGTCCTTGTTAAGATTTTCCAAAGCATTCCATTAGTGAAAGGCACATCTTTTTTTTTTTTTTTCATTCTGTTTGCATTCTTATTTCATTGGTTTGCATAATATTAACTGAATTCTGTAATTATGTTAACAAGTAAAATTAGCATAAACAGACTTGAGAAGTTAACACCTGACTTTCAGTAAGAACATAGCTCTACAGGTTAGGAGAAATGGTCAGATATTTTAATGAACAGCTTAGTAACCTAGACAGTTCAGCATATTGTAAATCTCAGTGAACAAATAGACTCTGCAGGCTATGTTAATAAATCTCACGAGTTGGTTAAGGTGAGGTAAATTACAATAGCTTTTGCTGGAATTTTAATGGCTCATGATGCCAATAGTCTCCTTCTCCTTTCTCATCTTATCTAAAGACCCCTTCTTCCAGCAAGGAGTTGTAGCAGGAAGAAGGGACAGAGTGAAAAAAACTCCATACTGCAACACTTATTTGTACACCTAAAGTCTTAGGCTAGAGTAATATATCTGTAACACATTCAATATGCTGAGTTTTAACAGAATTTATCATTGGCAGCAAATAAGTAGGGTATCTGAAGATAGATACATAGATTATGGATGAACTAAAGAACTATATATTATACTAGTAGAATAAGAAATGATATATATTTGTGGAATTGATGTAATTTTAATTATTAGCCCAGGTGTTACTGAACACAAGTGCAGAGTGAGGCCAAACAAACTGTAACGTCGTAGTTTGGAGCAGAGAAAGGTTTATTGCAGGGCCATGCAAGAAGACGGGTGGCTCGTACCCAAAAAACCCCTGAACTCCTTGAAGGGTTTCAGCAAAGCACTTTTGTAGGCAGGGTGAGGGAGAGGCGTGGTTAGTTGTTGCTTGGTGTCGAAACTTATTGGTGTTGAAATCCTTTGTTCTTGTAGCTGTTCATGTAGGTCAGGTCACGATGTTCCTGTAAGCCTCCAATAAAATAAATGTTATTCTCTGTTCTCTAACTTTTTATCTCTGTATGAATGGGCTCTTAAAGGTCAGAGCCCTGAGGATAGGCTATTCTATATATTTCAGGCTATAGGTAATACTCTTTTACAAAAGGTGCAGAGCCAACGTGACTGAGCACAGGCAATAGGACAGATCTAATATGGAGTCAGATTTGTTCTTCCCTATTACACAGGAACAAGGAATTCTTACCACAGCATTGGTCCTTATTTATCACGTCATTGGTTAATTTATGTTTTTGCAAATCTATTGGTAAATATCCACTTGAATTATTTAACTTGTACTAGTATTCTTGTCTCACGTTGGCACTATAACATACTTTCTCTGCTCTAAGCTTACTGATTTACTCTATACTATGTATTTCTATTGGTTTTAACTGCATTATAGAAAAAGTAGGATTAATGGGCACTTAATATATTAGTTTGCTGGCACTGCTGTAAGAAAATACCACAAAATGGGTGGCTTAAACAACAGAAATGTATTATCTCACAGTTCTGGAGGCTAGAAGTCTAGATCAAGATGTTGACAGGCTTGGTTCCTTCAGAGAACTATGAGAAAGAATATATCCCATGCCTCTTCACCTAGCTTTTGGTGGTTTGATGAAAATCTTTAACGGTTCTTGGCTTGTAGAAACATCACCCAAATCTCTGCTTCTATCTTTATGTATGTTCTCAGGCATTCTCCCTGTGTGTGTATCTGTCTCTTCACGTGGCATTCTTTTATAAGGATAGGGTTCCACCCTACTCCAATATGACCTCATCCTAGTTTAAATAATTATATCTACAAAAACCTATTTCCAAATAAGGTCACATTCTGAGGTACTTCTGAGGACTTCAGTATCTGAATTTTTGAAGTACATAATTCAACCCACGTCACTTATTATCTTTGAATACAAGAATATGTAGAGAAATTAAATAAACGTATAATTTGAACTAGGAGAAATTGTCATACATTTGTCTAACACCTTTACTGTAGATCCCATAAATGAGGTAAGGGCTTAATATTGCTAGGACACAAGAATGAAAATCAAAACAACACCATGACCTAACAGATTTATGCTTGGCTAAAAGAACTAGATTTTTTTTTTTAATCTAAATTCCTCATTCACAGGAATGACAGTAAATCTTCCTTCTGATTTGTGTTTCATTTAGAATTATATTCAGCAGTTATAAACATGAATGAAAATATACTGTCCACCATCACTACCTTCAAATCACACATTCTTAATATGAATCATCAATTTTTCATAGTTTATACTCTCTTCCTATTTAGAGCTACATAAATAAATTATTAAAATTCTTTTTTAAAGTTCAGTAAGTATATATACATATAAAATTTCCTTTCCCCTCTTCAACAATGTTTATATAAAACTGACATTATTCTTTTAAAGCACAGAGTACTTTAGTGACCATTTTAATTGTTTCTATTATATTTACCATCTTAGAATTTTCTACATTTCTTTTCCATGTCTCAGCTTACTTTCCATATTTGCTTCCTTTCTCTTCTATTTGCATTTGAAACGCTGCTTTATAAGAGCTTCATTTGTCAGTTACTCAAGTTTTCATATGGTTTTCCTGTTTTATTTTGAAAAGTGTGTTTTCTATCTTATGATTACATTTCTCCAAATTATAGTGTATAAAATGTTTGTTTCTTTAAGTTATGTTGTTTATGATACACTGTATTTTTTAGACTTCTTGTATAAATTTTAAAAGTAAATGGGCAGTGATAAAAAGTAACGTAGGAACAGACATCATATCAAGTAATATAATTTGGACTCCTTTGGAAATCAATTACACTTTTTTCTAAAATCACGTAAACATAAATCATATCACAACTTTATTATTTTAAGTGTGTCCTTTTAGTATTAACAGAATTACAGCTAATAAAATAGAGTCCCAGAGAGCACTGATTTGCATCTGTAATGCCCTTTAAAGATCAACTCTTGCCATTATAAGTCAATCAAAAATCAAGTTAAGCCCCTTGACATAATTGGAAGTTTTAAAGTGATCTGAAGAGCACAATTTTCTGTTACATATGTCAAAGCTAGATGGGAAAAGTACCATGGGAACAGAAAGGTCAAGGGCTAATCCACTCCAAAGTCATTAAAGATCATATTTAAATTGCTTTGGAAACTTCAAGGTTTTTAAAGCCATCATCAAATTCCCCACCAGGACAAGGTGCCTCTGACATGACAGCCACTCTGTACAGGGAAGGAAGCAAGTTCCTTTCTCTGTCAAGCTGAAATGGATCTTTGGCTTTTTAAGTTTATTTTGTTATGCATATTTATGTATTACACAAATTAGTTAAATTTTAAAACAGAACTTTATTCTGTGTTATAAAAGAAGGATTTTTTTTAGCTAAGTGAGCCTACTTCAAATTGAATAACACTGTATTTGAAAAATTAATTGTGGCAGTTTGCACAATGCCATCATATTAAATATTGAAGGAAAGGAGTTCCCCATTTATCCTGAGTATATCACCAGCATTGAAGACCTGGAAGAACAAAGTAATTCCCTAAGAATTAAGGCTACAACATGAGCATTTTTCATAAATCATCCAGATAAGATAATTACTTCATTGTCACTACATTTGGGCAGTGGAAACCTATTTTATTATAAGCATTAAATCATAATCATTTAAACTTGCTATATGACTGTGTAATCAAAACAATGTTAGAAGACATATAAACATATCCACACACCACTAGTAAGTTTCTGGAACAGAATAAAGTACATAAACATATCCAAATATGTATATATTTGTGCATTTACTACATAATAAAAGCTGCATTTAAATTTAATGTGAAAACAGGTTATAACGAATGGTTTTGGCAGAAGATAAAAGTAAAAATGGACAACAAATCTATGGACCAGTATGCAACTGGAGGAAATGAAAATGCCAATGTGACTGGATATCACATTTTACCCATTAGACGGACAAATTTTAAAACAATAGTTGCCTCATTATTCACAATAGCCAAGATATGGAAGCAACCTGAGTGTCAGTGGATGAATGGATAAAGAAGATGTGGCACATATATATATATATATGTACACATATACACACACACACATACATACATACATACAATGGAATGTTTGTTAATCAGCCATGAGAAGGAAGGTAATACTGTCATTTACAACAGCATGATGGACCTCGAGGGCATCATGCTTCTTGAAATAAGTCTCACAGAGAAAGACAAACACTGTATGGCAACCCTGACATGTGGAATCCAAAAAAGCCAAACTCATAGAAATAGAGAATAGAATGATGGTTGTTAGAGGCAGGGAGTGGAAGAAATGTAGAGCTGTTAGTCAAAGGGTACAAACTTCCAATTAGAAAATAAATAAGACATGGGGATGTAATGTACAGCATAGGAAATATAGTCAGGAGTATTGTATTAACTTTGTAAGGTGACAGATGGTAACTAGGCTTATTTTGGTGATAATTTCACAGTGTATACAAAAGTTCAACCACTATATTGTACATCTAAAATTAATATATTGTATGTCAATTATACCTCAATTTAAGTAAGTAAATAAATAAAATGTACTTTTATCATATATTCTTTTTATATGTATGATATGTCTCACAACAAATTTTTTAATTAAAAAATTTGCAAAGTGGAAATAAATAAAATACATGAAACAATTGATAATATCAAATGTTGGTGGGGTGGAAGAAACTGAGAATCTTAAAAACCACTGGTGTATGTATAAAGTTTGCTAACATATTTTTATAAAGATATTTGTCAGCTCTAGTAAAATGTGAAATATGCACACATTTGACAAAGCAGTCCTACTTGTAAGACTTTGCCTTCTGAAATAAATGCAACAGTAAATAAGAATATATTATAATAGTATTTATTGCGTCATTATTTAGAGTGACAAAAACTCTAAATAATGACCGTTACAGTAATGACCGTTATTAGAAAAACTGAATAAATTATTTAATATCCATATATGGAGCTATTACATTTTTAAAAACATGAGTTAGATCTGTAGATACTGACCTGAAAAGCAAGTAATTTCAAGATGTTGTTTAGAGGAGAAAAAAGCAAAATTTGTTTTAATGTGTGTAGTGAGATGCCATTTTGTAAGAACAAGGCAGCGGGGGCAATATATAATGGTGTGTATAGCTACAATTTAAGGCCAAATTTATGCTACCTAAGCTTATTTTAAGTCAAATCACATATAAAAAGATCTAAGCATCTGGATTGGTTTAACACTCTATATTGCTGTCATTCAGACATTTTGTTTAAGTATTTAGTGTTTCAGACAGGAGAAACACAGGAGTAAATTATTCGCTTGGGGTTTAATGATTTTTAAAAAGGAAAGTTCAAGTGCTAAAATAAGTAATAGGTGACTACAAGTACTTCCTAAAATTCACCTCCCCTGATAGTATCCAGAAAAAATGTATACTTCTCTTCACAATATCTCTGACCAGAAGGGAAACAATGGAGTAAAAGAGAAGATGCGTAGATGTTCAACTTGTATCACCAATTTTTGCCTTCCTCTTAAATTCCTAAGATCCCTGCTCACCTTAGGGAAAATCATTCTTCATCCTAGAAAGTTAGAATAATATATGACAACTAGTAAGTTCATATCACTGCATCTTCCCAATAGTCCTATTAATATAAGACATAGTCTAGTGTGTATTTGATGCACATTCCAGATACAAATTGATATTATGATTCCTGCATGTGAGGTTATCATTTTATCATTTTTAGAGTCATTAAATGGCATTTATTCATAGCCAAACTCATAATAACTAGATGTGCTATTGTTTCAAATAAATAAATACAATGGGCTGAATTGTGTTCCCCTCAAAATCCATGTGTTGAAGCCCTAACCCCCTGACTGTATATGGAGATGGGGCCTTTAAGGAAGTAATTAAGGTTAAATGAGGTCATAAGGGTGGGCCCTAATCCAATATGACTGATGTCTTTATAAGAAGAGAAGGAGACACCAGGGATGTACATACACAGAGCAAAAGCCATGTGAGGACAAAGGGAGAAGGTGGCCACCTGTGAGCCAAGGACAAAGGCCTCCAGAGAAACCAAACCTGCCAACACCTTGAGCTTGGACTTTCCAGCCTTCAGAATGGTGAGAAAATTAATTTATGTTATTTAAGCCACCCACTCTGTGGTATTTTGTTATGGCAGCCCTAACAGACAGGTATACATCTATAACATGCTTTATAATAAAACGTGTTATATATATTGTCATACAGTAAACAATTGTTATATTGTAGATACATATATATACACATACATATATATGTGCTAGGATTGCCTTAACGAAATACCAATGTAGCTTAAACAAAAGAAATTTATTTTCTCATCGTTCTGGAGGCTGGAAAGTCCAAGATCAAAGTAATATGTTTTATATTTATACAAAAACTCAGAAATGTGTAAGGGTACGTAAAACAATCTCACCGTATACGTTAAAATAAAAGCTACACTGTGATGTTCAGGTAGAAATTTGTACCCTAACACGTGACACCAAAAGAATGGTAAGATACAGTGTGCATAGAATTTGGAAAGTCAAGTTGTGAAAGAGACCAACGTTGTGCAATTATTTTCCTTATTTTCATTTCCTTCATCTTCATCCTGTTCCTCCACCTACATCTGGTGTGAGTGGAGAGAACGTTTGCTACAAATGATCACAGATTTATGGTCCTAGAAAAACTGAAAGGTCTACCAGGAGGCCAAGTCATTTAACCAGCTGTTCCTGGATCATGTTTTATTACTTAGGATTAGACCGTAGTGATACAAAGCCATTTAACATGTCCCTCAAGGAAAAGTGGAAACTTGCTTAAGTGATCATGAATCAACCGCTCTAATAAGGAATTAAATTGCTTTGGAAAAACTACTGGGAAATCCTCATTGGAGATAGCTATAAAGAAAAAAAGTCACATGGCAGGATGCGATTTGTGACAGGGACACATGACAAATCATTTTCCCTAAAGAAATTTTTTAGAAAGCAGTAAGTTTACCTAGAGCAAGAGAACATGATTATAGTAAAAAGAACACTAGACAGAGAAATTCGGTAACTGAAAATTTATACCTCTAGATCATGCAACCTCAATAGGGCTGATATCAGCCCCATGGCAGGGCAGCGGGATTGATTCTTGGGGAGAGTGAAAAAATTTTAAATACTGTAGTGGTTTGTGGCCCTCCAAAAGACCACAGTACATAAACAGACTTACAAGATATCTGTGGTGGTACAGTTTCATGGAGTGGAGGTGAGGTGTAATTAGGAAAAATTTGACTACAAAATTCCTTAGGGAAGTGATTGCTTAAAAACAAACAAAAAAAAAGGTTAAGAAACACTGCTGTAAGTCAACTGTAACATGTATGTATGGCGATAAAGACTGGAAGAGCACTGGACCTGTCTGTTCCTGCCCCTTGATAAGGAACCTTGGCTATCCCGCACTCACAGCCCACCAAATTCCCAACCGGCCGTCTCCAAAGCACTCCCCACACTTCCTCTGAGTTGATAGGAGGCTTATATTCTCTTGGTTTTCTCTACCTCCTGAGCTCTTGCTTCTCTCTGTTAGTCTCTGTTCACTCCTGTATCAACCAAAATGTGGACAGAGCCGCTTCACAAGATCCTCCAAAATAGTATTAATTTTTTTTTTAATGTGCTCAAGCATTTGTGAGTCCGGTAGGTTTTACTCCAAAGTTGGTCATAATAAACAAGGTCACAGAGTTTAGTGGACAACAAGCCACATTAAGGTGCAAATCAGACAGTTAGGTTCTTCAAAAACCCTGCTGGCCAACCCACAGCTGGGAGTTAGTCCTGTATCCTCCTCATCTGTGCAGAACCCCCAGCCTCAACCTCGCCCCGGACACACACACAACTTCTCTTCCTTTCACACAAAAACGTTCACACCTTTTCTCTGGAACGTTAGAAGCAAAGGATCTCTTGGTTACATCCCTTTTTAACCGCTGGCTTACTGTCTGTGATGGTTAGTTGGTAAACATTATTTCTGGGTGTGTCTGTAAAGGTGTTTCAGAAAGAGATCTGCATCTGAATCAGTAGACTGAGTAAAGATTACCTTTATTCAATCCACTGAGGACCTGAATAGAAGGAAAAGACAGAAGAAGGGCAAATTTGCTCTCTGCTGGAGCTGGGACATCCATTTTCTTCTACCGTTGGGCATACCCCTAGTTCTCAGGCCTCGGGGCTTAGACTGACACACCGTTTTCGCCTCTGGTTCTCAGGAATCCAGGTTTGAACTATACTGGGTTTGAGTTATACCACCAGCTTTCCTAGGTTTCCAGCTTGCAGAAAGCAGATCATGAGACTTCCCAGCCTCTGTAAATTACATGAACCAATCCTTCATAATAAACCCCTATCTATCTATCTATCTATCTATCATGTTTATATGTATATCCTATTGGTTCTGTTTTCTCTGGAGTACAGTGACTAATACAGCATCACTCATGCCAAAATGACTTCTGTTACGTTTCTAGGTGGTTTCAATATCCATATAGATTATGTTTTCATTTCTCCAGGTTTTGAGTCCCTTCACCTTTTCCTCTCCAAATTATCTTCCTCATTCAACTTCAGCCACTTACTTCAACAGTCATAAGCTAGGCTTGTAATTACCAGTAGCTCTACCCTTTCTGTAGTTTTAATTCCAAGCATTACCAGTTTTTGACCACCACCTCTTTCCATTTTTCTCCTAATATTCTGACTGCAAAAGTACTGAGATCTCCAACTCATTGATACTCTTACCATTTCACTTTCCCTCACCCCCCTTCATGTCTTCTCTAGCATTCTAATCCAGTTTCTACTCCAGGGCAATCATTATCATCTTTTCCTTTTGAAAACTTTTAACTCCCTCTCATCTCATGTTTGTAAAAAATGAATAAACAGAAACCTCAATTAAACAGAGTTGGGAGACCAGAAGGGGGAGCTCTCATGCCTGGTGAGACAGCAGAGCCCAACAGGAAGGAAAAAGACACCTCTTCTTTCCTGGCAAGGGCTCAGCCAATAGAAAGCCATGGACTCCTTGTTTACTTAGCCTTTCCAACTTCCTTTTTCTCTCTATAAAATTGTTCTCCTTCCCTTGCCGTGGGGGGATTAACCCGTGGCTCGCCATGGTTGCAGACCCTGAATTGCAATTTCCTGCTGATCCTGAATAAATCATCTTTGCTGGAGAAGTAACTGGCAGTCTGTTTGTTTCAGATTAACATGTTCTACCGTCCCCATTGACAAAACAATTACAAGCCTGGTTAAATATAACTTCTTTCTTTCTCCATGCCTGTACTGGCACAGCTAAACATGACTATAGAAAAACACACAATTAATGATAAATCATCTCACTTTAAATTTGTGACCTTTAACCTAGAGAAGGCCATTTTCCTGCCCGGTAATTCTATTTCCTTTTTTGCACTTCATTATATCGTTCATTTCATGTTACAACTTTGTGTGCTTCCTCTCCATTCCCATTCTCAGCTGATGATCATGCTTTTCTCATTGAGAATGTTGAACTACCAGAAGTTCCATAGATTTTTCACCACCAAATCTGTCCCTTTTCTACATCTGTATCCTTATATTCTGCCTTCCTGCCATTACCATAAATAAACTATCTTCGTACCTGAAAACAAATTTCCTTCATTTCTGCACTAACCCTTTTCCCTTCCATCCACAAGGGATGTGACTAGTTACAGTTAGAAAGACTGTAATTGTCATGAGTATTTCCTTCCTTTTTTAATGAATATGTTTGTGTGTATGTGTGTGTGTGTGTGTGTATATATATATGGCAAATATCTTTGTCTTCTTTCCTCTTTTACTCCTTTATTATGTAACATAACACATTGACTTTATATCGTCTTTAAGTATTGTTAATTTTACATCATGGATATCAAGTTATAGGACATCAAGAGAAGAGTAAACATTATTCAAGGACTTTACCTCCTCTTCTAGGGAAAGGATTTTTGCATTTTCAGTTGTATGCAGGAGAGTTGTATCATGTTAGATAGAATTATGACTTTATTATTGTCTTTATTTGGAGACCATGTATGGCTTAAGGAAATGCATATAGGCATCAAGTTGACAGGGGTGGACTTGTGGTTTTATGTGTTAACCAAGAAATGGCAAGATAGCCCATAAAAGGTTATTTCTCTGTATGTCTGTGACAGTGTTTCTGAAAGAGATTAGCCTTTGAATCAGTGAACAAAGTAAAGGAGATCCACTCTCACTGATGTGGGCAGGCATCATTCAATCCACTGAAGGCCTGAATAATAAAAAAAGTGGAGTAAGGGTGAATTATTCCTCTTCTTGAGCTGGAACCTCCATCTTCCCCTGCCCTTGGACATCAGAGCTCCTGGTTCTTATACTTTTGGACTCAAGGACTTATACCAGCTGTCCCTACTTTGTTCTCAGGACTTTGAGCTTGAGCTAAATTCTATCACCAGCTTTCTTGGTTCTCCAGTTTCCAGATGGCAGACTGTGGCACTTCTTGTTCTCTATAACTATGTGAGTTAATTCCTAGAGTAAATCTCCCCTCCCTGTCCCCCTCAATAGATAGATAAATAGATAGATAGAGCTATATAAATAGAGGAAGATTTATTTTAAATATGTGTATATATGTGTATATATCCTATTTATATTTATTTTATATATGTGTACACATTCTATATATCCTATTGGTTCTGTTTCGCTTGAGAACCCTGATTAATACATATAACTGTGTAAAAAAATGACTACCAAGCTTAGTGGCATAAAAGAACCATTTATTATACCTACTGACTCTTGGATCAGGGATTCTGACAGCACACAGCAAGGATGACTTGTCTGTACTCCAAAATGTGTGAAGCCTCAAATGGAAGTGCTGAAGGCTGGACATTAGAATTATCTGCAAATCTGTTGATGCCGGCTGTCCGCAGGGAGACTCAGGTCCTTTCTAGGTGGCTTTTTCTCCTTGTGGTTTCACCAGAAAAGCTAGTTTGAGCTGCCTCTCAGTGTGGTGGCTGGCTTCCCCAGAGAAAGCATGCCAAAAAGAACGAGCCAGAGAGAAACCATAACATTTTTATGACCTAACCTCAGAAGTCACATAGTAACACATTCACTAACTCTATTGGTTGAACAGTCATAAAACTCCTACCAGGTTTAAAAGGAGGGAACACAGATACACCTCTTCCTGGAAGGAGTATCAGAGTTACATTGTAAGAAGAGCAGGTGAGATGAGATGAGAAATGTTGCATCATTTAGAAAAATACAATCATCCACATTTGCCTCTGTAGATATTGTCAAGAATTTCCTTGTTCTCTGCCTCTTTACTGATGAATCTGGCTTGGCGTTCTTATTTTCTGTAGTTTAGGTGAAAGCCAGTCACATGTAATGTTAGACACGTGTTTAGACCTATCCTAACGACAACATATAAATGTATGGAATAACCTGTGTGTGTGTATGTGTGTGTACCTGTGGCATAATACGAAATATATTTGGTCTTTATCGTTAGTTCTTGACACAGAGCTACTAAATCCCTTGGAACTTCCTGAGAGAAAAGAGCATCTTTTGTTTTAATGAGGTGACTTTTTTTTTTTTTTAACATCTTTATTGGAGTATAATTGCTTTACAATGGTATGTTAGTTTCTGCTGTATAACAAAGTGAATCAGCTCTACATATACATATATCCCCATCTCTCCTCCTGCTTGCGTCTCCCTCCCACCCTCTCTATCCCACCCCTCTAGGTGGTCACAAAGCACCGAGCTGATCTCCCTGTGCTATGTGGCTACTTCTCACTAACATGCTCCTAGACAGACAGCTTCAGGGTGGGGGCTGGTCACCAGACAGATCAAACCTTGATTAGAAGTCTAGAACTCTCAGCCGCATCTTCTCAATCCCCGGAAATAGGAAAGGGCAGAAGATTGAGTTAATAATCAATCATACCTGCATGATGAAACCTCTTTAAAAACCCCTAAATGATGGAGTTTGGAGAACTTCCAGGTTGGTGAACACATGGAGGTACTGAGAGAGTAGCATGCTGGGAAAAGGCATGGAAGCTCCATACCCTTCCCCCATACCTTGCTCTGTGAACCTCTTCCATTAGCTGTACCTGAGGTGTATCCTTTATAATAAAATAGTAATAATATGTCAAGTGACTGACTGAGCTCTGTGAGCCATTCTAGCAAATTTTTGCACCTGAGGAGGGAGTCATGGAAATATCAATTATTAGCCGGTTGATCAGAAGTACAAGAGTCCCAGGACTTGTGACTAGTGTCTGAAGTGGGGGCAGCCTTGTGGGACTGAGCCCTTAACCTATGGGGTCGGTACAAACTCTGGGTAGTTACTGTCAGAACTGAATCGAATTGTTGGACACACAGATTTTGTTTGGAGAATTGGAGAATTGGTTGTTGGTGTTGAAAAACACTGCAGAGTGTGCATATGTGTGTGTGTGTGTGTGTGTGTGTACATATATATATATGTAAAATCGTGCTTGAAAAATGACTCATTTTCCAACATATTCTTTCTGCAGATCAAAAATAGATTAGATATCCAGTCCTAACCACAGAGCTTTATTTGGAGATTCATCAGTTATTATAAAGGTATTTCTCAGCATGAACGACTTATTTACCAGAGATAGATATTCCAGTCTAGCTTCCAAAATTGGAAGCTAGCCATGTGACAGCTATCACATCCTTTTATGCAATTTATTTTAACAAGATTAACATTTCCAGTTCTCTACTCTGTAGCTCCTCTATTATGGTTACCCTCCTCCACTGCCCACTCCGGACCTATCCAGCTGGACCCAGATTTAACCCAACATTTATCACAATTATCCAGACGTGGTTTGACCAGAGCCTGCCATGTGACTGAACCTCAGTCAATGGGTTGAATGACTGTTACCTGATTTAATACTTGCAGCAGTTTTTTGAGGTATGTTTTACTATCTCCATTTTATAGATGAAAAAGACCACATATTTAATCTTATCATACTTCAGTTAGTGAGAGCCAAATTAGACCCCAGGGCTCTCTTAATTTTCTATAAAACAAAGATGCCTCTCTTTGGGGCTAATTCTGCACCTGTCCTCCGCTTTTATGACTGAGAGGCTACTCATCCCTCATCTTAGAGGAATCAAGATTCTGCTGCCCTCTTGAGCCTGCAGTATTTTCCTTGTTTTGTCCAGTGATGCATAGCCATGCTTATCACAAAACTTGAAACCGTGGGTAATCGTTAGTCAAATCCATTTCACCTGCCTTCACTAATCAAGATTGTTTTCCTTGCTACTGCAAAAGACTTGCATGACCTCCAAGCAGCACGTTGCCTACAGTAAGATGTTTGCCCAAGTTGTTTTCCAGGAACTTGGAGTCAGTTGTGTCTAGTTCGAGTTGAGCTGGTTAAGACTGTATAGGACCACCGACCTTCCAACTGGGCATGCGCAGATGTCCACTCGGTGACCTTTTGATGTCTGAGGGCCAAGAACTCCATACTCAGATCCTGCTAAACGCCTCCAAGTTTTAATACATGGAGGCCTGTAGCTTAGTTATGCCTGCGATTACTGCACCTTTGTCCAGTCTCTTTTCCCCACACTCCCCATGCCTCAGACCACCCTGATTCTTTATTCTTTATCCCATAAGTACCCTTAGCCCCTTGTCTTCAGGGAGGCTAGCCCAGGACTTGTTTTCCCATCTCCTTGCTTGATTGCCTTGTGGAAAAAAACCCAAAACCTCTGTTTAAAACCTCAGCGTCTCAGTGTTTTGGCTTGCTGTTCTTCGGATAAAATGAACCTGTTTGGGTAACAAACTGTTGGGACAAACGTTAGAACAACCTAAAACAGGAACAATATGATATGAGATCACCACCATGTTTGGGAACAGAATGTCATAGTTGGTATATAAAACTTGGGGTGAACTTGGATCAAAGTGCTTTACAGTGTATTAGGTTCAAAATTAGAGAATCAGGTAATTATATGGCAAGAGAAAAGAAACTATCCACTTAGAACCAAAAAAAAAAAAAAAAAAAAGGAAGAAGAGGAATGAATTTCTAAAACTGAAATTCTCCTAATTAAGCTCACCACCAAAGCAAGAGTTAATGGAAAGTAACAGACATTTAGTTCATGCTGAGGGATAGTTATAGAGAAAGAAAGGTGCTGTGTTCCCTCTATGATCATAACACTTAATGGTGGAATAAGTAAAAATATAACTATAATATAAGGCAAAATAAGGTGAATGCTGTAATAGAGCCATAAGTAAAGTGCCGTGGGGAGTTGAAGGAAAGGTCAATGCCAAACAAGTCACAGTATAGAAACTAGATTGACAAAATAATATTGCAAATTTTGTTAACCAAAGAGCAGACATTTCTTCCTGACTCTGGGGGAATTGCTCATTGGTAGGGCAGCCTTCAAGAGCAGTATAACACTAAACAGAAGCGAGGCCAGTATTAAATGAATTTGATGGCTGAAACAGTTTTCTGCTCCTGGGCCTATAATTTAAAGTCATTATTGGGCCTTTGAGGCTAATCCCACTAGGACAAGTTTAGGGGCTCTGAGCAAAAGACAAGTAGAGAGGGGGTAAAGTAGCACCAGCAACTTCTGGTAAACAAATTCTGAAACTTAGTATTTCAATAATCTCTTGGGAACCAAATTCCAACTATCAGAGGTATTTTATGACTGTAATATATTAAATTTACTTACATGAGTAGCAGCACAGGTGTGTCTTGAACTATAAAAATTGAAAACAACCTTCTAATAGTCATAAGAGGGTGGAGAAATGCCTTTTTTTTTTTTTTTTTTCTGTTAAATAATGGAAATGCACCTAAGGCCTGGAAACCCTTAGAATTAGGGAGCAAAATTGACAAACTGACTGGCCTGTGTTATTTATTTGTATGTAGAGCTTACATTTTGTGGATATATGTTGTTTTCTTCTACGTTACATGTATTTAGTTTGAGACTAACTTGATGTTTTAAGATATTTCATTCTGTAGATCTTAGTTATTTAAATATTATTTGGAATGAAGGGATTGATATCTGACAAATTTTTATGGGACATAGGATCTTTTCATTATAAAGTTTTGATAAAGGCAGCCTCCACTGATTTTTCCAAGTTAAGAAATAAAGTAGTCCCTTCAAACTGTTAATCATATTAAGGTTGATCCTTATTTCGTTTATCTAAGAAAAGATGAAAGCCTGGTCACTCCAGGCATGCGACATTGTCGACAGACTTTTCAGCACTCCTCCTAATTTATGGCCATTCAGTGGGAACTGAAAAATACTCAGGTGGCTGATGGTAGACTTCGCAGTGATTTATTCACAACATCTGCCATCCGATCACAGATCACATAGGCTCCATTCAGCAGTCCGTGTCTCGTAAAATGGTGTTCCTCCTGAGTTCCTTCTCTTGGGCAGGTCACTTCCCCTCTCAGATAGGTATTGAAAGAGTCTGTCTCCCAAGAGAATTATAGTGAATAAAGTCACTTTTCTGAATCATGTCGTATTTAGCCAGGCAGTTAATAGAAAATGGGGGGGAGGGGGTGATAAAAGGAAAAAAAAAACCTACTGCAGGAATCTTAACCTTAGGATTTCATATCTACTTGTAAAATCCAATAGTGTACTTTTATTTTTTTAAGAGATCCATCTTCCAGAAAAGTATCTGTGATATTTATTTGTGAGAGAGATGATTTCAGGGAACTGAATATACTTACTTTCTCTGTATTATCTGCAGAGAAAGTAAGAAAGTAAATGTGAGCACATACATATTTATGCACAGTGAGCTAATTACGGTTTTGTAAAAGAAAAACAATCTCAGATTTCTACCTATTGTGATGATTAAAATTAACAAAGCCACAGATTATAAACAAACATTGTGGCAATTAATATGCACTGAGTACAGTTAGTTCCCAATACAGTTATGACCAGCTGTAAGCTTATTTAATAATACAACGGAACACAATAAGGTTCAGTTGCCAACTTTACATTAAGTTGCCAATCTCTAAACGTTGTGTCCGCTCAGATACGTGCGTGTTGCCGACACCCTCTGAATTTTTCAGAGACATCGCATAATGAAACCAAAAGCAAGTTTAGAGCCGTTTAGAAGAAACAAGGTTCTGATTGTTTTTGAGGTGGCAGCAAACCATTTGGCACAGAAATAAACTTCTTAAACAAGTGAAACACGAAGAGCTCATCTATCAATCTTTCCTTTGTATTATGTACTTAACACCAAGATATGCTTGGCTGGGGGACCAGCCTCTAATTACATCGCGAGATAGATGATATGCCAACCTTGTAGCACCACATAACCGTTTTCTTCTTTTCCCAAAAGAAAATGCAGTACACTAAGTTCAGAACCTGGGTTGGGATCCTAGCTCTGCAGTTTACTTGCTGCGTGACATTGGGGAAATCGTTTAACCTCTTCGTCCTCAGTTTCCTCACCTGTAAAATAGAAATAATTTACTCATTTCATAGGTTTATTGTGACTAATGACTAAAATGACTAAATAGATGTGAAGTCTTTGGACAGGGCTCGGCACATAATTTGTGCTACATGAGCATAAGCTATCCTTATTACCATTGTGTCTGGCGTGCGGGGAAGACGCACATTGCGCAATCACTGCATCAGGTACACACGTCTCCTTCAAACACCCCCTCTTACTTCTCTTTCGGGCTCTTCTCTTGCAGCTTCCTCTGAGTGTCCCCAGCATACCTTTTTTTTTTTTTGGTCTTCACCAGGCTCACTTGCTTTAGCCCCCTGTGTCCAGAATTGCATCCCACACCAATCATAGCTTTCCATTGCTCCATTTCTTACACAGAACTTAGCTTTGTCTCAGCTTCTACAAAGTTGGATCCTCTCACCTTTACTTAATCTTGTCTTCACATACCTGAAAGTATATTTACTGTAAACACCGAATTTGTTCCCTCTCAGCAAACAAAAGACCTTCTATAAACTAGTCTCCAGTATTCTAGAAATGTGAGTCGGGAATTATAAATAAGGTTTTTTTTAATTTTTTGGTAATACAGGCCACATTTACTACCATTAATGTGATGTATGATTTATTTTTATAAATATCTTTCACCATCCAGTAATTTGATACCATTGAAAGAAACATTAAATGTATGAAAACATTAGCAAGTGTGTGTTCAGTGTAGTCATTTAGAATAATGGAAATGGTTTTATTTACCTGTTCAGGCTACTTAGTGCATAAAAGTCATGACTATAATCTTTAGTTAAGTTCCATATTCAGTTATAATAGGTAAAAATATATGAACATGTTTTCTTTAATCGGGACTGTACAAAAACTAAAACAAGATTACGTGTATATGTATATTTGTACAAATTTACTCAGAGAGTAGTAAATATTTTGTAGAGTTTTCATGTAGACAGAGATATAGATAATGCGAACTAGAAAAAAATAATAAAGTCACTCTCACATAAATTTTCAATGCTTCCCAATTCAGGAAATAGTGAAAATTCAGAATGCTTAGCTAGATGAATGTGAAGAAAATTGTTTTCTACTGGAGCATTTAAAACCAGCTGTAAAGAATCCTCAATCATTCCCCTACACACACCACTGCACACCCTCTCCCCCAGCCACAAACAATCATTCTCAGTTCAGATTTAATTTGTAAGTTTCCATCACTTGGATTTTTATTGTTCTAGTAATCTTTGCACTTACTTACACAGATCTGAGGTTTTCTACTTCCAATATAGTCTGAAAAATGCCAGTGCTAGTTACCATTTTCTAGGACCAATTTGTCTCTGTGTGGTATGAAGCTGTCTTGCATCTTTCTCTTTTCTGAAGGATTGTTCTCCTACTTGTGTATTTACTGAAATATCATGAACTATAGGTAGGAAGAGGATATCATCTTAAAAGGAGAGGGTAGTAGGCAAATTGAGTCAAAACTGAGACATACTCTCATTAATGCTATGGTGATTTACATTGTATTCAAACACCCTGCTCCTTCAGTTACAGAGGTTTAACTATTTAACTTGTAGTAGGAGTCCCAGCTTGAAAGACAAAACTAATGATCACAGGTGTCAGAGATCACAGTGTGCCTCAAAAGGATTATCTTGAGGTCTGCTAGGATTCAACTGGCACGAAGGAATGTGGGACTTCCTATGAAGTAGAGGAAGGAAGATTCCTACCTCCAGTAAAGAGCCATGGACATGGGGCTGGTGTGGGTGAGAGAATTGTATCTGCTGTTCAAACTTTCTTCTGGTCCCATCTTCATGGTATATTCTCGATGGATGGCTAAACATGGGTAAGATAATAGAAAAGAGAAAAACACCAGGAAGCGTTTTTGCACTTTATTCTCTGGGTGACTCTTCTGGGACAAGGTGGTGGTATAAATCTCTGGCGGTTTCAGGGCTGGTGGAATGTGGCACTGACAGCTCTGAGGTGTGTCCCTGCAGTCTAAACACGGATGGTGGGGACAACTGCAGCCTATGATGCCAGTATCACCACAGGCAGCTGGACAGGTGGAGTGGAAATTGTCATATGCTGCATTGCTCATGAGCATGAAAGAAAGAGGGGTGAGAGGGAGGAAGGAAAGAAAGGAAGAAGAAAAAAAGAAAATATAGACCCAGCAGAAAATGCTCTGTGAAAATCAACATTGCTACTTGCAAAAAATATACAATTCTATTACCTTTTAAAGGATTATAGTAGTAATTTCATGTTACTACTTTCCCTTCTTTGCAAGATTTCGCTCTACAAGTTACATCTGAAGGTCACCAAATAACGAAAAATACTTTTGAAAAATATTTCGGCCTGAATGCCTTTTTTTCCTTCTTAAAATTAGCTCGGTCTTTTAAACTCACTCACTCTTTTATAGCTATGTCTTAAAAACAGGGAAAAATCTATGAAAAAGACAGGGAAAAACTGTCTTATGTTTTTCTTCATTTTCTCTCTTTCCAGAAGTGAATTACTATTTTCAGTAGCATTTTCCTATGAGAGTCATGAATCATTCTAGCCTATTTTGAAGAAGGTTCTTATGACATTCTTTATGCCCTACCAATGATATAAATATTTGTTGTCACACATAAATATGCAACTAATTTAGTATCCTAAAATCTTTCAGTTTCATCCGTCCTTACCTTGATGTACTTCATGGCCAGATTTGAATGTAATTTAAATATATCGTATTTGGTAAAAATTGAAGTTAACAAAAGGAGTAGCAAAAATAATTATATGTTTTAAAATGCACTAGATTTAAAATTAAAAGACCACAGTATCAGTTTACTCTAAGTGATAACAATGTGAGTTTTAAGATTTTAAAATATCCAAGTTTTATGACATGTTAAAAAATATTTCTATAACAAGTTTAAAATATTTATAAAATTGATAAATTAAGCATTCAGCAAATAATGAAAGCTCTTTAAATATAAATTGTAGTCTTTATTAAAACTCTATTTTTTCTACTAATATCAAAGTAAATTATATAAAGTAAATTTGAGTCTGACTAACCTGTCAATTCGATTTAAAAATGACATAATTCGGGGCTTCCCTGGTGGTACAGTGGTTAAGAATCCGCCTGCCAATGCAGGGGACACGGGTTCGAGCCCTGGTCCGGGAAGATCCCACATGCCACGGAGCAATTAAGCCCGTGAGCCACAACTACTGAGCCCACGTGCCACAACTACTGAAGCCCTTGTGCCTAGATCCCGTGCTCCACAACAAGGGAAGCCACCGCATTGAGAAGCCCGCACACCGCAACAAAGAGTAGCCCGCGCTCTCTGCAACTAGAGAAAACCCATGCGCAGCAACGAAGACCCAACACAGCCAAAAATAAATAAATAAAATAAATAAATCTTAAAATGACATAGTTCATAACATATTTTAGTATTAATCACCCAAAGAGAACAGTGTTGTACTATGTATACTATCAAGAAAGTATGCAAATGAGCAGCCTTCTCCTTATGTTCCTTTGTTAAATATAAGGTAAAATCCCCAAAAATATTTGGTTCACATTTTTAAGTTAACCCAAATCACCACTCTGTCAAACCGGTGTTCTTTTTTGGCAACAGTCATTGATTAATCCTTGATTAAAGGGATGAATGGGAGAGTCTCATTCTAGTTCTCTCACAATATGAGAAACAAAAAATTGGGAATCCCACAACTCCACACCTGCAATGGCCATAAACCGAGTTCAGTACAAACAAATATTTATTGAGAAGCATCTGCGTGCTGAGGACAATGTTATATAGTACAAAGGCCTAAGTATGAAGACAATAAATTCCTGGCTTGCAAAGAAGAATCAGACAGATAACAAATTGACTATAACAGAAAGAATAACCATCCAAGAGCTGTAGTAGAACTACAAAACCAGGTCAGGAGCTCTGAGTATGAATACATTTGCATCAATCTTAAATCTGTCTCTTTCAATAGATTGTTTTCTTTTTCCCTCTATTCTTCCATTTTGTTCTCATTCCTTTTTTCCAAAGGAATTAAAAATACAATATCCAGTTTTCATTTCAACTGATAAAAGGTTGGACAAGGTCTTTAAAGGGAATATAAAGAAGAACTGAAAACTTGGTTCAATTATTGTGGTATGTGTAATACACTGTGTTCTTTATTTTCTTAATAATGTGATATTGACAAATTAAAAAGACAGTGCTGATTATTTCATATGTTCAACTTCTAGGTGGAAATGGCTCTACGTATAGTAATAATCTTAAAAGCCAATGTTGTTTTTTTTTCCAAGTGCCCAAGTGCTTTAAAAAACACACACACTGTACTAACAGTGATTATTCAACATGGAATGCACTTACCTACTCCATGAATTTTTTAAATTCCCCTTTCTTTCAGAGTGCACTTATGCACATGAAACACAGTTTGTAGAGGCTTATGGATCTCAAGGGATAAACACTACATGCTCAAAAGAAGTCTTGTATGGTTATGGCATAGGATCCCCGATTACTTGTTTTCAGTTACTCAAAGAAAAAAGATACTTTTGGCAATTCTTAATGAGAAAAACAGATGATTTTAGTTGAATTTATTTTATAACATGTGCAAAAATATAAGTATCACCCCAAATTTCCATTAAGCACAAAATTCTTTAGTAAGATTTGGACGTATAATATTATTTCAGTTTGGGAATTTGTTACAAGATAGAGAATTACTATCTACTTATAATCAGGAGAGCCTTAGTGTGGTACGTTTGTGTATGTGTGAGTGTTTATTGTGCTTATAAAGCTTTTTTCCCTATATCTAAGTTAGAAAATGAAACATTCTTTTCACATCCATGTATGGCCTGGAAAACTATATATCCTGTATTGTGAAAATATTGCTATGGCTATTAAGTGCTTGCCCTATTTACCCCACCTGATTTTTATGAAGATCTAATTTTTAAAAGAATGTGAAAATTTTTAAAAACTATATACTTATAAATTATAACGCTCAAAAATTTGATGAATAACAATTAAAAGTATCTTTATTATTAAGTATCATAATATAGCAACACTACTCTAGAATTGAGAAAACAGTATATTAAAAAGTTAGCAAAGGGGGAGCTGAAATTTTTTTAACTCTCTGCTTTTCAGTGTGAATACATATTTCATCCAATTGTATTTAAAGTGGATAATGAATAATAGAGTACACATCATAACCTAGAACTGGCATCCCTACCTCAAAAAAAATTCTTTCCCAGTAAATGCTGTCAAGTAATAAATAGGTAAAACAAGGAGAGAGAGCAACTTAACTCAATGGCTTTACAAGACTGGAGGGAAGGGGAGAAGAGGGGAAAGGTAAAAAAGGTAAAGAAAAAAAGGTAAAGAAAACCAGAGAAATGTGTTAATAGGGACATTTTGCATCCTTTTCTCCTACAAAATTTATTTTCCTAAGGACAATATCGAGAAGAGAAAAGAAATTGAGATTGCAGAATGAGTTAAAAATATTTGGATTTACGTGAAAGGTAGAGAAGTGCCTTCCAATGTGGATCCGCCTTTTACTCCTATGACACTCTCTTCCTAGTGATTCTTTGCTTTTGTCATCAGGTACTTCACTGTGGTCTTTTCCCTGAACTCCTAAATCTGCAACATTGGTCATTTCATTTCCCTTCTATATAGAGCATGTCATAGTTTTTCAATTATAACTCACTAAGTATTAAATACTAAAAACTTAACTATGGGCAAGGCATCAGGGATATAAGATGGACATAGTCTCTGTCCTGTGACTTGTGATTTTACAACTTGAGATGAGAGGGAGAGAACACAGCCCTAAAGTAGACAATATCAAAGGTAATAGATGGCTTCACAAAGGTAGGATAGAAGCCTTTGGTAATGCTTAACAGAGCAGCCTGACTTAGTCCGATGCATCAAAGTAAGACTTCTCTAAGTATTGATAGTTAATCTGAGTCCTGAATGAGAAGTACCTATTAATCAAGTAACTCATGATGGCGAAGAAGAGGGGAGGTTGTATCCAGAGGGTTGGAAGGGGAGAAAACAGTCTGCTCAACAAACTAAGCAAAGCTGGAGGAAAGAGAAGAAACAATCGATAGCATGAAATAAGTAAGGGGAGAGAAGGAGGCAGGTAATGGAGGACATTGTAAATTTTGCTAATCCAGCTGAAAGGTATCAGCAAGCAGTCATCCCAGTGTTTTAAGCTGGGGAATAATATGATCAGATATGCATATTTAACAACAAATTCTGGAAATAATGTGAGAACCAAATGGAGGTAGATTCAGGGAAACCAGTTAGGTGGCTAATATAGTAGTTTAAGAAGATATTCTTGCCTTGGGCAAGGATTGTGGTAGTGTGGATGCAAACAAGAAAAGAGATGTGACATATTTAGGGGCCGACTAGATGAGATCAGAAGAGGGAAGTCCAGGGTAATTTAGAGACAGGAATACTCAATTTGATGTGCCGGTGAAATGTCTGAGTATGTTCAGTGGGCAGTGGATTGATGGGCTGAAGCTCAGGAGAGCCATCTGGGCCAGAGAGATATTCCTTTGAGAGAAAGATTACAGTGATAGTAATTGAAGCCACCAGAGTGAATAAGACTGTGGAAGGAAAGCATGTAGAGGAAGAGAAAAGAGCGTAAGATGGAGCCATGATGAACTTTTCTATAAAAGGATTATATACAAGAGGAAAAGCCAGGAAATGAGAATTTTTTTTTAAAAGGTAATTTTAAATTTATTTATTTATTTATGTCTGTGACGGGTCTTCGTTTCTGTGCGAGGGCTTTCTCTAGTTGTGGCAAGCGGGGGCCACTCTTCATCGCAGTGCGCGGGCCTCTCACTATCGCAGCCTCTCTTGTTGCGGAGCACAGGCTCCAGATGCGCAGTATCAGTGGTTGTGGCTCACGGGCCCAGTTGCTCCGCGGCATGTGGAACCTTCCCAGACCAGGGCTCGAACCCGTGTCCCCTGCATTGGCAGGCAGACTCTCAACCACTGCGCCACCAGGGAAGCCCAGAATTTTTTAAAAGTAAGAAACATACTACAGTTGCAGTGTCATGAAAGTCCAAGAAAGAGGCATTTTAGAGAAAAAAATAATAGAAAACAATGTAATCATATTGACAAACAATAACTAACATTTTAAAATGCTTCCTCACTCTAATCAGTGCTACCATAAATTTTCTTGTCATGGCACACATTGCAAATGATAATATCACTGTGACACACTTTGTTCAAGGAAGCCAGACTGGGGGCAAGGAGGTTTGAGAGAGCGGGGCACAAGTCCTTTTTTCCTTGCACGCCACCCAGGAATTCAGCCTAAATAAACAATATAAGTTTCTCTGATTTTACCACACTCTGCCACCAAGTTCACTCTGAAGTACTTTTGTTACCCGAAAAACTGGGTTCACCTCTTGGTGAGTGTCGAGCCAGAAGACACAACCAAGCCAAACAGCCGGAGAAGGAAGGATTTATTACCTGCAGCAAGTAAGAACACCAGGGATCTTTCCCAAAGCAGTGTCTCCTCCAACAGCAAAATTGGGGAAGTTTTAAACTAAGGGTACATGCATATTCATGAAGGGGCTTGAGCAGAGCAGAGTTCAGCATAAAATTGGGGCAAAGGTCTACAGAGTCCAAGCTGTGGTTGATTTTGAAGTTACAAGGGTCAGAAAAGGTCAACAGCAACATCCCTTAGGTTCCAGTTGATTTAGTGGTTGAGCGCTTCAGGCTAATCTTTACCATTGAAACAGAACTGGGAGTCGTTACAACTGATCTGTTTTCTTTGCTATTGTTACTTCTCTTGACTGATAACAGTCCTTTGTTCATGCATGCTTTTGTTCCCTGAAGATCATTAATTACTGAGACCTGTTCAAAGACAAGCATGGCTTAGGCCAAAAATGGCTTCACTTATGTCAAGAAAGCCATGCTTGGTTCACCCGGGACCCTATCTGCTTATACTTTGTTCATTCTTGGTGCACAGATGACTTTCCAAAACCCTAAATGGAAAAAGGGCAGAAACCTGTATTCCCGTGGAATCCCCAGACATATTTAACATACTTCCCTATTTTAATTGCCTTCCCTTCATCCTGTTGGTGAGGAAGGGATTCTCTTCCGAGGGTTATGGGGATGGCTGAACACAGGACACCCAACCCTGGGCAGATGAGATGGATAACAGTTGATAAGTCCCATGTACTCATAGCCTGGGGAAGGAGAAGGTCACACCACACAGGGCCAATGGGGGTTGCACCCCGGGCTGTGGGAGGCTGATTTTATAGTATCAGGAGGATGTGGTACCCCATTTCCCATGCAAGAGTGATTGGTGTGTTTGAATAATTCCAGCAGCTTACAGAGAATGGAAGTCCACTACTCAGATGTGAGTGGGAACTGTACCTGGTCACTGTGATAGGAGGTTGTTTGGCTGGTGGACCTTATCCACAGGAGCAGAGTGTGGAGGGGAACTTGTAGTTAGGCCATTCAAATCCCTCTCTGTTTTCCCCAGATCTCAAGGCATACATGATACTGGGCCTAAATCTTAGGCCTTATGCCTCATTCCCATGAAAGCCCAGAGAATACAATTTGGCTACATGGATTTGAACACTGAATATCCCTGAATATTTTGAACTCTAAACACTGAGTATGGAACTCCCTATCTCTCTCTCACTCCTATTTTCCTCCCCAATCCCAATGACTATTTTCCAACGTAGAATAGAAAACCTTAGATTCAGTTGTTGCTTTTCCATAATGTGGAAGAATGTTTTGAGCTGAGCCCTCCAGGCTTGGTTCTTGAAATGCTAAAAGAGAAGAGGAAGGATTTAGAAAATCCTCTCTGAAGATAGAAGCCTTGCTTAAAGGCTTTTTGTCTAGCCCAAAAGGTCAAGTGCCCATCAGTCCCTGCCCTGGGAAGGCAAACAGTAGAGTTTTTATTGGGGTGAGGACTTGCAAGAACAAGTCTTTGGTGGGAATTTAAATGTATTTGTTTGATATTTGTCAACTTTAGAATCTCTGCTTAGAATTGTTATCTTACTATATTGTATTATATGTTTAGAAGCTCTGCTCTATCCATAAGCTTTAAACATCTTGCATATACATATAATACATCCCTGTTATCCACACCAACAATCACTTAAAATTTCTTTTGTCTATGGCCTTGGACATTTTTCCCCACTGAATTAGTTCTAGGACTTATACTTAAGTGACTGTGTAGATGGCTTTGCTACCCTCTGAGCTGGGGATTATAGGAGGGGCAGAAACTGAGTGGCTGGGAAGTGTTAGATTTGGTGACAAGCAGAAGTGGGCATAAGGAATTCAATTTGGGTCGTATTGATTTTGAAGTGTGGTGAGACACCAAAGAAAAGACCTAGCTTGAAGTTCAGGAAAGGGTCAATCTTGGAAGAAAGGCTTGAAAGTCATCAGTTTACAAACAGTAGTGAAAACCACATGAGTGAATAGATAGTTCTCATGAGAGCACATACAAAAAGAGAAGAATGCTCAAGCCCCAGGAACATGGGAGGTAGGCTCCCTGGGTCTGTAGTACTGAGAGAACACAATAATACTCACTTTGCAGACTTTCCAGAATTATCCTGAGTGAATACCCCGTCTCAGGAATCAAGTTGTTTATATTCACGTGCCCTTGTTGTTTTGATGTTTCATCTTGGTCACCATCTGTCTGGAGTTTACCAAAGGAAACTATTTTGTTGTATGTGCCTCTGAACAAGTGTTAGAAAAGGGTTGCAGACTCTCATTGGGTTCTACTCTAGCATCACAACCCCAAACTCCCAGCCTCACACTCAACTGATATCTCTACACTGATGTTGGGTAATCAGTGACAGTTATGATATACTTCCACAATATTCATTACAAAAAAATTCATACTCAGTATGATATCTGAAGTGCCCAGAATGTGTCTCTCAGATATACATGAAGAATATCTATGACGCTTTTGTTCTCAAATTGAGTATTTTATGCTTTCTTGGACTAAAAGGGGAAGCATGGCTTTTAATTATAAATTTAAAATCATGGGGGAAATATGTTCCCTCTCAGAGTCTTGAAGAATTTGCTCTTCCAATTGGAATAGTAAAATACCATTTTCCACATTTTTTTGTCTGCTTCATATTTGTGAGATTTGCACAGAACTTCTAACATAATGTGTTTCTAGAATCCAGTTTATAATGGCACTGCAGGAGTTCGTTGATAATCCCATATGACTCATAAGGAAAAAGAAACAAGAAATAGTGTCACCATGTGCTTTGTTTTGAACATGTTAACTAAATATTACAAGAACAGATTAGAAAAGCAATCCCTTTATTTAGTTGAGTAATTGCCCACTTGAATCCCTAAAGATCAGTTATTGTAACATGAACTATAAGATTTCCACTAAGAGTCTTAAATGAGTCAATAAAAGGTCATGTTTATATACGTTACAAACACTTGAAAGAATAATATTAACATTGACTCTCAGGCCATGCCTACACTTGCCCAGTGAAAGGTATTTCTCTAGGAAATAAGCAGCTTTCGACATCAATATTCTTCTAAATGTGCAGCAGATGTGACCATTGAAAATCATTTTCAGTATCTTTTCATTGAATAGTAGTATAGAGAACCCAATGTTAAGTTCACTGGTATGGAAGGAAGTCTTGTTTAATGTCATGCTGTTGATATTGGCCATTCAATTCATAGATGCAGAAAGCCTGAGAATTGTGTAACTAATGTGCTATTTCAGCACTGTTGTTTTTAATCTGGCAAAGTAGATATTAAAAAGAGAGAAGGTTTCTCACTATTCTTTTCAGTCGAGTTTTAGCAGACAAATTGATACATGTGGTTGAATTTGAAAAAATGACTGTGTACTCTGCAATTATAAAAGAATGTGGATTCTTCTTTCCTATCAAAGATTCGAGATCACTAAGGATATTGTGATCTCTAATAAAACTTGGTTTAAAAGTTTTCATACTCTCAGAATACACTTCTCAGTTACTTGTACTATAAAATGATGTAATGAAATATGTCACATGAGTTAAGTTGTAAACGTCAGAAGTGAAAACATAAAAGAAAAATAAAACCCTCTACTTTAAAATTTAAAAATAAAAACCTTATGACTTTTCATTTTTGATGAACACCTAATCATATATCAAAAAATTCAATGTGTTCTCTTAGACCCAAGTAGTATGGCAAGTTAGTATAGAATTTTACTATTTCAAATTATTTGTTAGAGTGTTTCTTTGTCATATTGAAAAACTTAATCTCTTTGGTTTATAACTATTACATTTTTGAGAGTTACCCTTTAGGATTTAGGGCCTAAGATTAAAATCATAATTTTCGACCTGAACTGAGAGTACACTTTTACTACAATTTCCAGTCTTTTTTGGGGGGCAAGGGGAATCTGTTGGAAAAATATATGATTCATTAACAAATAATAAGTCATCATGACTCTTAGAAGAGCATTACAAAGCCAAAGAGGTCTTGTGTGGATGACACCTAAGTTGAAGTTTCTAAACTGGTGGAAATGTAATGTTTGAGAACAGATTATACCAAAGCACTTAGAAATTATGAGTCCATTAGATTGAAGACATCTAAAAAATCCCTTGTAAAACCAAACTCTGAACTGGTTTTTGCGCATCTCCAGAAATTCAATTTTTTACAAAATCAGAGTCCTTTGTAGTCAAAGGAAGACTTAAGTGCACCTACATTTGGGCTAGTTCAAATTCTCTGTCCTGTGCCACCAGGAGAAATCAGATCCTTGGGTATCTGCCTGGGATCTTGGAAGTAAGCAGGATTTGCAACTGCTAGTGCAGAGTAATTGCTAATAGAAAATTGAGAAGTTCTTGGAAACTCCATTCTAGGAGCCAAAATTTGGAACTTTGAGGGTGGTTAGGATATGCAGCTGAACCCAGAAAGTTTACATAGTTTTGAAGCTAGAATGACGCTCCAATTTCTGCAAACATCTCTAAGGCTTTACACTAAAGGTAATTTACAGACTTGCAGTTGTGAGGAATCACACTATGTACAGGTGACTCTTGCCATCTTATGGAATTGACAGGAATTCAGATCTCATCTTCATAATCATGATTGATTTGACAACTTATCCCGACATTTCTCAGGTATCAGAGTCCAGTTGGAGTGAGATAAACCCAAAAACTATCTTCAAATTGTCCTCCCATTTTCCTCAAAACCTTGGGGAGTGAATGTGGTCCAGCACTAGCTTTGGCTTTGGCAAATCGGGATAGGGAATACTGCTACCATGAAATCATTTATTCTCTGCAATGAAGAAAAAGGACCAAGGGGGTTAAGGAATCAATGCTTAGGCAGGTGTGTTTTCTCCATAGGAGAAACTGTGATCTGTGAAATTCCACAGAAGGGAGAAGAGTGGAATCTTTTCCCCCCAAATGCAAGAGAATGAATTAAACAGTAAGACCAAGTAAGTACTCATAATGATATGCTGAAAGATGGAAGTTGAAAGAAATGAAAACTGATGTTACTGGGGAAAGCAGGGAAGAAGTTTTATTTTTAGGAAATTGGAGGAACATGACTTTTTTTTTTTTTTGGTGAGATAATTTCTTAAAAACTTCAGCTAAATGTGCAGAAGAGGTTCTTGCCTCAGGTTCACAAGGGCTTCAGGAATTTAACCCACCTTTGTTGATAAGATTTGTAAAATAATGGTTCCATCATTTGTTGAAAAACTTTACTTGCTATTCAGCATATTTGTTTATACACAGAGGTCCCCTCTTCTTGAGATAAAGCGTGTTAGTCATCCAGTCCAAACCCTGGCACTGATATGCTATTTGCCATTGTTCTTGTGGAGATATGTACATATATATCTCCATACAAAGGATAAATAAGGGTGTGCTATATTTATTTGAGGCCCCCAGGAGAAAGGTGCTCTTACTCAACATAAGTGAACAGAATCAGGCAGTTTTCCATTCCCAGAATCCCATTAAAGAATGGATGTTGGTTCTAATAGCAGAAATAGCATCAGTGAAACTAGAGTGTAGAAACCTACTTCTCAAAGTGTGGCCTGCAGACCAACATCAGCATCACCTGGGAACTTGTTAGACAGAAATTTAGAATCTCTGGTGCTTCCCCAGTCTTACTGAATCAGAATCTGCATTTCACCATGCTCCTCAATTGATCTGTTCGCACATTAAAGTTTGAGAACCGCTGATGTGGACTACTCTTTCAAGAAACTTGGCTGTACAGAAAGTAAAGGAGATGTGAAGGAGGTCCTAGCTAGAGGTGGACCATAGGTTCATGGCATTTTTTTTTTAATTTGGACAAACCTTGAGTATGTAAGGAGAATGACATTAATGACAATGTGTGAGGGGTAAAGGGGGCCGGTCTTTTAAATTAACTAAATAATCCTTAATAAGCATTTTCCAGACTACATATTGAGATCCTTCTTGTTATGTTTAAAACAAAAAACAAAAACAGTAGGAGCTATGTTGCATATACGGCTAGATGCTTATCAAATTCTTCCTGAAAACACAGAATGACTTCATATAGTTAGAGCTGCAAACTGCCAAAGAAAATCAATCCCAATACACATCAGACTGTGACAGAAGGGAGACATAAACCTTCGCTGTTACTAAGCTCCTAAGATTTCATGCTTTATTTTTAACCATGGCATAACTTAGTCTATCCTAATTCATAAATTGGCATTATATGAGGGTTCCTAAAATATTTGTTAAAGACTTAGAGATCAGGTGATAGCAAGAAAAATGACATTGAAATTTAGAAAGATGATGATCCCTGTTATGTAGAGGCAAACATTTGGTAAAACTGTTGTGTGCAGTAACTTGAAAGGCAGACTAGGCTATTTGCCTATTCAGTCAGAAACTTTAGGGGATGTGGTTGGGGGAAAAAAATCACAGAATTACTATATTTTGGACATTATTGACTACTTTCAACAAGGTATTACCGTTAAAGAGAGAAACTCAGGAGTAAATTGGGCATTTTGCAAGCAGAAATGAAAGAGAATACAGTCCTGAAATTCTGTGCCTTGTAAAGTTGGAAAAGGTAGCTGCTTATAGATACTGAGCAGTTGGTGATGGTATTTTTAAAGGAGTGAACAACAAAGATCCAGTAAAATGTGTCAAGTGAATAAAATAAATCAAGGCTAAAATCAATAAAGTGTATATACAGTCTTCCCACCCTAGATAGGTGGTCCCAATTAAGGGAGAAACAAGTTGGTAAAAAGCAATAAAATAAAGATATTTGAGAACTACATCTGGAGATGAACTTTGGATATGTGATTACTGGTACATGTAAAATTAGAATAAAACAAATCAGCGGTCTACTGGTTTGAGAGAATTTTATTGCCCAAAATCACGAATTTGAACTAAAGAAGCCTTTGACTGTTTCAGGTTTAAACAAATGAGTAATAATAATAAAACCTTGAACCCCCAATTTTCCATCAGCGTGAAGCAAACTTTGAAGGCTGTAGAGCCCCAAAGGTATTCTCTCTAACACTCACTTCCAATGCAGTCATGGAGAGTAATGGATTAAGGGGGGTCTCCAAATGGGTGGACCAAGGGGCCATGGAGAAAATAGATGTAATAATTCCTCCTAGAGAGATGAATTGGATCTTAATCCAGGTACTCCCCCCCACCCCATGCTCAAGGTGGGGGACCTTCACAAAGTCTTCTCAGTGGGATTTCAGAACTGTAATGGTCAAGTCCACTGTCTTTTATTCTTCCCTTTCTGACTAAGAAATTACATTCTATGTTCCAGCATTGGGGAGAATGTGTGTGTGTGTTAGAGAGAGAGACAGACATACGGACAGACAGAGAGAGAAGGTAGCTAAAGAACTTGTTTATTTGGTTCACAGGTTCTAATACAAAAGAAGCCATCTATGGACTATTGGAGAGGACTGCGCCTCACCAAAAGGTACAGCACTTTGAGTTCAGTGCAGTCACTGGAAAGAATTTGATTTTTCCCCTGTGGGGAGGATTGTATATGAAAAGAAACAAGTAAATTTGATACTTAATGATCAAAAGACTAGACTGTGTTAGAAAATGGTTAGATATTCATCAAACCTGTTTCCTCTTCCTTGGCAAATAGGAAGATTATACCTGCAAGCCTCCTTTGCAATTAACTTTCACATGAACAGTTCTGTTTAATGGAAAGTGGGAGAAAATGATGAACACCTGGCTGTTAATATTTCTTCTGAGAGTGTCATGTAGTTCTCTTTTGCCTTTCGGCTGTGATCTGTGGTAATGTGTTCAAGATAAAGGTAGTACAAGATGGCAGCACCTCCAAACCCCTCCTTATAGGGAAGTCACCAGAGGAAGCCATGAGAAATAAAACATCATTGAACATATGGGTTACAGTAGCTAGCATTCTATGAAATACATCATTGATCCATTTCCTCCATTGCTACTATTTCTATTCAATCTACATAATCTCTTCATTCTAAAACATTATCAACACAAATCACAGGGTAATATTATAGGTATGATTGTATTTGTTTACAAACATTCTATAAATTTTCACTGACTATGGCATCACCTTCAAATTAGTTACATAGACTGTAAGGATTCAAACTGACTGTTATTGACTCATATACCTCATTTCTACAGTCTTTGAATCACTCCCTAATTTCATTTCTCTGGAAATTTTCTATTCATTTCTCAAGGCTTCTCGTAAATGAAGATTTTTCAGTCATCTCAGCAGGGCTGGGGTGGGGGGTGGTTTAGTTGTTTTTTCTGCTATTCCTTCCATTCCTCAGTGCATGCTACATATCACTTTTTAAATTTTTTGCACTTTATAGTTTATTTCATTGCCATTGTTTTAATTTTTTTTAATATTTATTTATTTGGTTGCGTCAGGTCTTAGTTGCGGCAGGTGGGCTCCTTATTTGCAGCTTGCGGGCTCCTTAGTTGTGGCATGTGAACTCTTAGTTGCGGCATGCATGCAGGTTCTAATTCCCGGACCAGGGATCAAACCCGGGTCCCCTGCATTGGTAGTGCAGAGTCTTAACCACTGCGCCACCAGGGAAGTCCCACATACCACTTTTATTTTATTATAAATGTTTGCTATGTCTGACTTTAATTGTGGGTATCTCCTGAAAAAAAGGTCAATTTACCTTCATATTGCCCTTCCCCGGCATAATTCATAGCACATATTAATGTCTTACATAAATAATAAACATAATAAATGAAAAAGTACCAACAGATACGTTATTCATGCCGGCCAGTTTATTCAGCCAATTCATTGACAAAAGTAGATTTGTTGAAGAACATACTTAGGGAATTTCTTCTATCATATATTTTCCTAACATATTTTTATAACCTCTTATTCATTATTGTTGGACTTCTCACCTAATAACCTATTTAGCGCAAAGCTTCTGTATTGTATTTTATTATGTTCTTATACTTTCTTCATGGTAGTTTTATTAGTCATGTTTCAAACAGTCTGAGAAGCCATCACTCTGAAAGGGAAAAATAGTTGTTATTTCATCCTTCTCCCCCAGACACAACTAGAATGAGTCTTTGACGTAGATTGTTAGTACAAAGCTAAATTGGTAGTCTAAACTGTATTCAAAAATCAAATCACATCATTAATTTTATAGAAGATGTTGGGCTTAGAATTATAAACCCATGTCTATTTTGGTCTTATTCTTACTGACAATTGAAAATTGACTTCTGATTAAATTATTAAACGCTTTGAATTACACTATAAAAATTAACTTCTAACTCCTTGTCACTATGCAATGAGATGAGATCAAATCATTTATAAACCCCTGCTCTGCCAGCACGTGATGTCTCTTAGACCTCATCAAGAAAGAAATTCAAAGCAAGCTCACTTTCTAACTTAGAACTGAATTTTATAATAAGGTGTCATTCTTTAGAAACCAGCAATAATTTTATGCTCACACTATATTTATTTCCTTGGCAATGTCAGAGACTTGCCTTGAACATTTTTGTATGTGACTCAGTATTCATAACAGTGACAGTTGAAGTCAAAGTTTCCCTTCACATTTCCTCTTATTTATTTAGTTCTCAAGATATTTTGCCACCAAACACATTTAAAGTTTCCTATGATAAGTCAGCAAATGAAAGCTATGAACCTATAATATAAGGCACTATGCTAAAAGCATAGAGCTGCAATGCAAAAGCAAAGAGCTACAATACAGCACAATTCACAAACTAGCTAACATCCTGGGACTTTTCAGTTTAGTTGGAGTAGCAAAAGTAGCAAAATAAGCCAATGCATTAGAGGTGCCAAATGAGTGATAATAACAAAAAACTATGTTTCTGTAATTATTTAAAGTATCTTTTTAAAAAATTGAAGTATAGTTGATTGACAGTGTTGTGTTAGTCTGGTATACAGCAAAGTGATTTGGTTATACATATATATACATATTCTTTCTCATATTCTTTTCCATTATGGTTTGTTATGGGATATTGAGTGTGGTTCCCTGTGTTACACAGTAGGACCTTGTTGTTTATCTATTTTATATATAGTAGCTTGTATTTGCTAATCCCAAACTCCTCATTTATCCCTCACCCCCCATAGTTTGTTTTCTAATATGTCTGTGAGTCTGTTTCTGTTTTGTAAATAAGTTCATTTGTGTCATATTTTAGATTCCACACATAAGTGATATCATATGGTATGTGTCTTTCTCTTTCTGACTTACTTCGCTTAGTATGCTAAAGTATCTTTGTTTTTATATCAATTGGTGACCAAGTATCAATTGGTCATCATTGAAACTATATAAGGTAGAATATAGAATTATAGGATAGAACTATACCTCCCTTTATACAGATCCATTACTATTTGAATTCAATATAGGAGTGCCTCTCCATTGTCTTCGTTCAGGGAGAAATATTGAACAGATTTCTCTAGCAATACTTGAGTGGGGAAGTTGGTGATAGGCTTTCCTTTCCATCCACTTAGGGGTCCAGGATCTACTTTCCTATTCTCTGGGGCTTATGACTATCCTGAAATGATAGAATGATTGTCTATATGAGGGTAAATCTAGTGAGGACTGAGCAAAATCTTGGGAAACGTAACAAGAATCACCTGTTAACTTTGTTAAGACTCAGTTTCCTGAGAAAACTGATTTCATATTAGTACCTAAGTTCAGAGATTGTTTTATGTGTGTTGTGCTTATTAAAAGACACAATCTTTTTAAAGTACTTAACAAAATACCAGACAATGATAAATTTTCAATAAATGTTACAATTGCTAGAGGATTTGTGACTCTTTCAAATGGGAAAATTGGTGGAAAATCAGCTATGCTCTACTTCATTCCTCCAGTAATTCTGGCAATTCTGAGATGCCCTTCCCACAAGGGCATGCCTGCATTGAGGAGCAGGGGTGTCTGTCACATTTGGAAGGAGCATTGAAGTGATAATGTTACCTAGTCCAAACTCATTCTCTCCTCACCACAGGCCAGTACATCGGGAGATGCGTTTTTGGGGCAAGGAATAACAACTTTATTCCGAAAGTCAGCAGACCCAGAAGAAGGCAGACTAATATCCTGGAGAACCATCTTACCCGAGTTAGAATTCAGGCTTCTTTTATACTAAAAGGGGAGGGGATGTGGTTGCTTGTGGCGAACTTCTTGGTGTCAGAATCCTTTGTTCTTGCATGTGTCCACGTAGGTCAGGTCGTGCTATTCCTGTAAACCTCCAACAAGACAAATGTTATTCTCTGTTCTGCAACTTTTTATCTCTATGTGAATGAAAGAGTGTTATACCTTCAAAGGTCAAAGCCTCGAGAATAGCCTATCCTATATATTTCACGCTATAGGCAACATTCTTCTACAAAAAGTGCAGAGCCAGCATGGCTAAGCACAGGCAACAGAACACAAAGATTAAGGTAAGAGAGACAGATCCAACATGGAGTCAGATGTGTTCTTCCCTATTACAATAAGAGTGGTTGAGAACCACTGTTCTAGATCTTGAAGTCAAGGACACTAATTATTTTGAATCTTCATAAGTGCAGATAATTTTTTGTATAAAGCAGATGTCTCAAAATTTTTTGCTGACCTGAACTGAAATTTAAAGTTAGATGTCATTCTAGTTTTTCATTCAAAACTAAATTTTATGCTAATTCCAATGGCTTCCAAAAACAAATTTTTTTTTTGAGAAAGAAATCATTTGTCTAGTGAAGAAAGAGTTTCAACTGGAACTGTGAAATAACAACACAGCTGAGTAAGAATATAATGAACAATACGTAGAATGTGGTCTTTTGATCATGGAGAACAATATTTGGAGCAGCAAGTTTGCTCTGTATGGGTGGTAGTATTTGTAAATATTCACGGTAACCATTCAGCCAGATTGCCACTTAGAAGCAATGTCTAGGCAAATAACTCAATCTACTTCCTCCTGACTGTTCAGAAAGTAACAACATGCCCTACAATCACACCTAAATCTGAAGACTGTCATTTCAGGAATTGTGCAGAGGAAAAAGAAAATTCTTAAAACTACTTTTGTTCCAAGTTAGTGATAACCTGATCTCCAAAACATGGATTGGAGAAATTAATTTTGTTTAGTAATTTATTTCACTTTAGACTAAAATTGATATGAAGATACCTCGGCCTCCTAGAAACAAAGGAATTGTTTTCTTTAGTGTTTCCAGAAAAAGTTAAATTATGTCACAGGATTCTTAGACTCACTCTTTTTAATGGGAAAATGAATGAAAGGCAACTTCACTTGATATAAAATAATGTAGATTTCACTTTAGTTTTAAAGAAAATTGTTCATCTCAAATTTATAAATTTTCCATTTTAAGTATCTGCTAAAAGAGTGCTTTATGACTATGTTAATTTTTTCACTTTTTTGTCTCAGTTAATTGAGTACCCTATGATTAAACTGTCATCTGTATTTAATCGTCAATTTTTTTAATGCAAAATGAACTGTTAAGATAGCATTTACATAATTTTATGGGTTTATGAGTTAGTGTTTCCATAATAGATATTAGTGTAATTTATATTTGCCTGTTAATATATTGAAAAAAAATATTGGTGATTTGGGCTTACTATGCAGGGACCAAATAATATATATGGACTACATTACACAATATATTTGTTTCATTAAAATATACATGATTTCAGTATTTTGTGGGACAGAACATGAATTATATTTTCAATATCACTTCATAAATTTATAAACAAGAAGGTATTATATTACCCAGACACTCTCTTTTTCAGAATGTAGAAGTCCACTAACAATACACTTCTTTTAGTATATATCTTTTAAATTTTGACAATGTAGCCTTTCTCAAAGTACATTGAGGGTAATCAACTAATGATGTGCATATTTTTAAGTTTAAAAAAATTAAGACCCTTTTAGAAAATGTTTTTGGAAAAATCTACATATAATTAGGGATAAAAACTCATTCTCCAAAATGAACTCTAAATAGCCATGATCAAAATTTGAAATATTGAGATTCAAAATTAAGACAATAATAGCATCTCTGCCATGGAGAGATGATCTATAATGTAGATCAATCAAGTGTTAATTATATCCATGTTTAATTTTCCTATCAATTACTAGATTGTTGAAATAATACATGTATTCTATATGTTCACATATGTATATAATTCTATAACTTTTTCCAAGAGTAAAGAATAGTGAAGTAAATATTATTTTAAGAAAAAACTGCATCTTTAAAAGTTTGATAAATTGATACCAGATTGCCTTGTAGAAATATGACCAACTTAAAATATATTGAACAGTATATTAAAGTGTGCATTTCTTCATGCCCCCTTCCAATTAGAATAGTATAAATTGTAAAACCATTGCTAATCTGGTAGGTAAATAATGCCTGCAATGTTTCATTAGTTTACAATTATTTCATTACTAGTGCATGTTGTTGTCTTTTATCTATTTATAGTTGGTTTTCTCTTTTGCTTTTGTGACTTTTCTCTTTAAGTATTTTAAATGATATACATTTAAGGCCCAGCATCCAGTCCACCTTTAGACCAAGGACACAAGCCCTAGAAGTCAACCTAGGGCAGCAAGAATTCCCTTACATAGTAGTAGGTAGACCCAAGAGTGCGGAAGTGTCTCCTGTAGCAGGATAACAATATAATTTTGGCAATGGACCTGAAACTCACAGTCACTCTGACTGGCAGCTTGCCACACATTAACATTATATAAAAACCTCAGGCATGCCTCTGCAAGGAACTCCAGAGGCGTGAGGGAGCTCCTTTCATCCTTTGTGATTTTTTTATCCTAGTTCTGCTTATAAATCAAAGTGAAGAAAATTTCAACTCAGTTGTCATTCTTATCCATATTCAAATTTGGATCAGTTCTTTGTAGTCTGGCCTACCCCTCACTTTCCAGGAACAGAACTTACTTTCTATGAGAAATTATCTCTGTGCCATATTCTATGTGGCTTGGATGAGCTAATAGCACATAAAAACGTTCATGTGACCAAGGATGACCAATCACAGAACTCATCTCTGACTTCCTGATTATACTTATTCTGGAGTACATGTCCCAATCAGAGCAAATTTAAGCTTATCTTAGATTTTGCTGGTGGGATTCCTTTCTTGTTTGGGGTAGCTGAGAAAGTAAGATGTAACCCTGAAACTGCCCATGGTCCCCTTGCCACCAGAAGAAAAGGGCTTGTATGAAAATGAAGCCAATATATAGGAAAACATAACTCAGAGATGGAAAAAGAGTTCAGATGCTGTAGCTTAAACAGTGGAATCTAGCTTTACATAGGTTTTCCAGTTAAATGAACACATATATCCTTTCTATTTGAGCCAATTGTGTTGGGTTTTTGATATCAGCACTGAAAGATTCTTGACTGATACAATAATCCCTGTTTTTTGTCCCTTTTTCTTTTGGGGTGTACATCTTTTCATTGATTTGTAAAAATTCTCTTTACTTTTAATCGTGTTTATGGTATTTTCTGAACAGAATTTTGATGATTTTACATTTTTACATTTTTACATTTTTATTAAGTCTAACCTTTACTTTCTTCCTGGCATGACTCCATGTTTATAAAATCATAGTATACCTATTCATTTCACCAATTTTTTTTTTTTTAATTCTCACCTGCAACACACAGTAAATTTCCCTGTTTTTGCAGGTCTTTCTTTTGTTTCATTGCTTTCTTCATCTTTTAAGATAGTACCACACTCATTTTGGTCATATTATCTTTTAACACTTCTTAAAATTTTTTGTCCCTCAATAATTTTCCTTGCTGTTCTTATACTTGTAGTGTCTAGATAGAATTTTACAATCATTTTATCCTGTTCCTTAAATTAATATTTGTATTTTGATTGCAATTGTATTAAATATGTGAATTAATTGATAGTAATTCCTATTTTTATAATATTAAACTTTTCCGCTTAAGAGCATAGCATATCTCATCTGTTATTTAAATTTTCTCAGTGATATTTTACAGTATTTCCCAAAGAGGGCCTGCACATTTTCTTCTAATTTTTCCCCAAGGAACTCTATAGTGTTTATTTTGTAAATTAATTTTTTTCCATTATAGTGTATTACTGTATGTATTGTGAATATATTAGAAAACTATGGGTTCTGGCATATTTTTTTATGAGATATATTAATCATCTCATATTAGTTTTAATAATTAACTAAATCTTTTGGGATTAATTGGTAGTGAGTTACATTTTTGTAAACCTTAATAATTTGCCTCATCCTTTCCAGTATAGATAACTCTTCTTATCCCTTTGTGAATTGGCTAATATTTTCGACAAGATATTACATATCACTGGTGATGAGTGTAGTTGTTTTATTTCTGACATTAATGGAAATACTTCAGGAGTTGCCAGTAATATTGTGATGACTGTAAGTGTATGTATATGCATGTGATTTATATATTGTTAAAAGATAAACTGAGGCATATTACAATTTTTAAAAGCTTATATGAGCAAACATGAATTCCAGTCAGGCAGTGCCAAACAGAAAGTGGTTAGGAACACTCCAGTGACAGGAGCTAGGAGCAAGGTGTTTGTTCTTCCTAACCTTGAGGCATTTGCAGGAATTGACTTTGGCTTAGGTTTCAGTTTGCTTACGTGGGCTATCACACATACAGCTTAAATTCACGTCACATTCAATGTGGTTGGATTGGCAGGAAAAGTCGTACTTAGGTCAGAGCAGCAAACATGATTTTCTACCAGGGATAGATATTTATATGTAACCAAAAACTACATGGGCACCTTAGTAAGCTGAATCGTGCACTGTTTACCTAAAGAAGCAACCAATATTCAGTACTGAAATTGTCAAATATTCTGGTTAAATCAGAAATCACAGTTTTTATGTATAAATGTTGGCAAATTTTAAAGGATAGGCAAGATTATGTTGTAGTAATGAGCAATTTGAAAATTCTAATGACTTACAGCAACAAAGTTTATTTCCTGTCCATTCTACATGGCATCACAGTTTCGCTGCAGCTGTGCTGCATGTCTGCTACATGTCATATTCACTTGAGGCTGATTGAGTTGCAGCAGAGGACAAGGAGAATGTGGCAAAGCATCCAGTGGTCCTTAAAGCCAAAATTAGTAACATTTCACATACTAAAACAGTCACATGGCCAAGACCAATGTCTATGAAGGCAGTAAGTATAATTCTTCCTGCAATGGGGCAGAGAATAGCAACTAATTCAGTCTATAGCAACTACTTCATAATTTATATGAATACAAAGTGGTACAAACAGAACTTGCCAGTGAACCACATTTGGCTTGTGGGCCACCATCTTGTAAACTTTATTTCACACTCCTTAGTTTTAAATTCTGGTTCTAAAACTATATGATTGATCGTCTCCAATTCACTGAACCAAAAAATACAGTTGATTTAGTGAATTGCAGCTATAAGCCTTTCAGTGTCCACTGAAAAATTGGAGAAGCAGAACTCCACAATAGCCTTTGGTGACCTTGTTGGAAGAATCATTGAACCATAAATCATGAGTAATCATTTAACAAAACTAGAATTAAAATTCTTTTCTGAAAGTCAAGACAAACACACAATCTCATGTTTTACCCTACAAATTCTTAAACTTGCCCAAATATCTAAACAACTAGGCTTCTATGGTATATTTATTTCTAGCTGTTATATAAACTAGATACATAAATTGAAAAATCTATTTCCTTAATCACATAATGACCTTCAAAAATAACAAACACATTTCCCAAAAAATTCCATTAATTTTATCACTTGTCAGCATTTCTTATTAAATGTTCAGTAGACCTTGTCAAGATATTTCTCATTGTCTGAAAATGTTTCTTGTACTAATATAGTTTTTCCAAAAGATTACATAAACCACTACGATGGACAAAGAGATGCTCTATCCTTTTCAAAGAAAGACTTCTTGTCAGAGCTGCAGGGAGTGCTGTCAGTGGACCACATTCAGCTGCAAGCTCCTTCAGGATTGCTTCAGCTGCAATGGACCACTCGCCCAAGGTTATGCTTCTTCCAAGGCTGCCTGTATCCAATGACTGATTGTTATGGGGGTACGTCAGTCAGCCTGGATGTGGAAGGTAGAAGAAACTCACAGTCTTGGCCCCACTCAGAACAACTCTAGTGTGTTAGTTCCAGAGCTCCCTATGGGATCAGCCAAGGCACATCAGTGGATGCACAACCTCTGCTTCTGTCAAATTCAGCTTGTGTCCCCTCCCTTCTTCACTTCCAAAGTTATCAATCCAGAAGGAATTCCCTAATAAGCCTCCTATAGGCTAAACTCTGCTTCAGAGTCTGCCATCAAGAGAACCCAACCTAAGACAGTCTTTGAATATCCTCTCATTACCTTGCTGTTACAGTACATAAAATAGGAAGAAAAAGCCAGAAATTTTAAATATTTGGAATTTAATATTCACAGAATAAAAATTCTAATGAAATTTGAAAATTATAAGTTTTTTAGAGAATGAGAGAAAAAGAAACAATCTTAAAGTACTATGAGAGTATTAGTAAATATTTTTAATCTTATCTATTGATTATATTGACATTATTTTCATGATATTTTATTACTAAATATTACTTACCATGTAATGACTATTTTGTGATTAAGTCTGGCATTAATGAGTGATTCCTGTATTGTTCTATGAGCAAATACTTTACTGTAATATTGGCCAAATCTCCCAAATATGTGCCATTGATCACTAGAATATCGTCAAGTGATTGCATTTGGGGAGAGGAATGAGCTGGGTGAGTTGGAATGTGGACAGAGAAGGACCATTTTTTTCTAGTGTTGTTGTTAAAAATCTTTTAATGCTACTTTTAAAAATCATTGCATTAAATATTTGGATAAAAATAGAAAAAAAAGGAAAAGGAAAGATAGACAATGGAAAATAAGGTGGGAAATTTGCTCTTTACTGAACATTTTTTAATGTTCTAAGCATTTGGTTGTATGTTTATCTCATCTAGTCCTCCCAAGAAACCAAAATTTAAGTCATTTGTTCGAGGTGTCATATTTAGTAAAATAAGACTCAGTATGGAACCTAAGCAGTCTGTCTCCAGAGAGTCTAATATGGAATCACAGCATAGTGTACTTAACCCTATCTTTAAACCAAATGATTTGTACAGAGAACGATTGCTATGGAAATTCAGGCGTTAGATGGATTGGGAAAGGTAGCAAGAGGGATTAAGGGTTTGACCTGTGTCTTAAAGTGCTGATATGAATTTGAAATGAAAAGGGACGTCGCGGGGTTTCAAAACTGAATGTGATTGTATGTGTGTATGCGAGAATTGCAGGTCTGCAGACATCAGGAAAAGAGTGAACAAGGCTCTGGAGGTGAAATAATACAAGGCAAACATTCTCCCTTAAATTACAGATTTATTTTAACATGCATAATTAATTAAAAACATACAATTCTCCCTGGAAAATGCATGAACAAAAACAGTATCAATATTAATATATCACTAATTTGACATATAAGTCGATATCAAAAGCAAAGTTTACCTGCCTCTCAGAGTTCAAAGCTTAATAGGCAAATTCATGGTTCCCTGGCCCCCCTCTAACAGGCATTGATAGTGTCATATATTGACTCATCCGACCTCTGATTTTTCTATTTAGGTTATTATAAATATACTAGGATTAAGCTAGGATAAGGACATGCATCTATAAATTTGATATTAGTTGGAAGGGCATCTGTTCCCTTACATAATCGTTGCTAATCATGCTCACTAAGGGAAAAAAAAAAGACAAGAGTCGATATTTGTTCATTGATGCACATACTCATTCTACCTTTCTCAGAGGGGAAAATAATGAAAACCCTCGCTGCAAAACAACCCTGTGTGGAAGGTGTCAAGTCAAATGCCAAGTGTTCTTTGGCCTTTGTCTTGAATTCCTGAATTACTGATCTAACTCTTCTTTGTTTATGCTATCCTTAGTGAACAAAAATTTTTGGATACCACTCCCCCATGTTTTCAACCTGTGTGATCATGTGCCCGCAGTGAGGCAAAGACTTGTCTCCCTTTATTTTTCCCCCTAAACAACGTCTCCATTGCGTAGCTTTAAAAAAAACTATCCCAAGTAGATGCTTAGTAAATATTTACTGATTTAATAAATGGTCATTTGATGTAATACTGAGAAATTTTTTCTCCATGTATATTTCCCATTACAAATTTGCTGATAGACCCTATTGGGGAACATTGCTAATGAAGTTTAGAAGTGGTTTCAGAGATGGTAAATAACAGTTTAAATGGCATATGACAAAGAAGAATTGTAATTATGTCAGAATCTTCTTTGTGAACAAAGTATCGTTTATATAGAAATTTCTCCTGAAGATGTTCAGTAATTTTATTATTTCTATAAATGACCATAATACTGAATGCACCATTATTAACATTTCATTGGAATCTCAAACTGAATACATGACAAAGTATATTTTTTGTTCAGGAGAATATGACATAAACTTGCAGCCTTTTATAAATGTTCAATTTAAAGTAGAAACTGTAAATATGTAGTTCTATTTTGTTTTCTTTCAACTTCTATAAAATTATTTTCATTTATTCCATTTTATAAGTGATTGGCATGATTCTTTAGGAATTTTTGAGTCAAATTAATGGCTATTTTTTTTTCAAATTAATTGCATGGCTTCTATTAATACACCATTCTCCACAAAATGTATAAGACGGTTTTAAAGCCAAGAATGCAAAGACAGAATAATATGTTGTATGGTAAAAGTGCCAGTTGGATATAAAATATATGGTAAAACAAAAACTTGTCAGATTGATAAAAATTAGGGCTTGCTTTTTGTTTAAAAAAATTATGAGGTATGAGAGATTTAAAGCAAATATTGCTGAATATTTTTTATTTGCCAGTGTCCCATGATACACATCTCATTATAAAAGGTCAGTCAGATTTTAGCCTTCCATGATTTCCATTTGGTTTCTAAAATAGTCAGTCTGGAAATATCAGTGAGCACTTACTTCCAAGTTTAAGTTTTGGGGAATGAAACTAGAAATTGGCCCAAAAGCATATTCATTTTTGTACTGCTTCAAAATTAAATCTTTACTTTAAAGTTTTATAATTTAGGCATGCATATCTTCATGCCTTGGAAATTTTTATATATTTGGTATATTCAGTAATATATTCAAATGAGGTGTATGTTTATTTTTTCCAAATCCATTTAATTCTATTAATTTTATATTTCTTTACTATCTATAAAATATTAATTGTTCTTTTCCACTTACATATCCTGGCGTTACATCCACAGTATTTAATGTAAAATATTTACTGACCAAACACATTTGAAGAATATGATTAAGCATTAATAAATTGAGGAGAAATGAGATCTATCCCTTTAATAATTCCACAACACATTACTTTCAAAAATTAGGAAGTTAATTCATCTGGAAATATACACACTAATTCCGAGAAGGCTGTTGAAATCCATTATCCCTAGAACATTGAAGGCATCATACATGGGAAACAGTGAGCTTTAAAGCAGCCACAGCTGTGGAACTTTGGACAACTTCCTATCTCTTAACTGTCATTCTTTTATCAGGAAAATGGGCTATAATGATGAAACCTAAGTTATTAAGGTTAAACTTACTAACACATGCACCTGAGCATATTAGTCCTACAAAACTGTTGGGTTATTTGCTTTTCATTTCTTTCCTCTCCTCTTTTTTTCCTCGGTAATATGTTGGTGCTTAAGAATGTGACCTCTGTTTAGAATATTTACAAGTAAATGTAGCTGTGTCATTTAACAGCTCTAATAACTGAGAAAAGGTATTCCACTCCTCTTTTCTTCAGTTTTCTCATCTGTAAATTGGGGATAATAATATCAGTGCTTACTTCATAGGGTTTTTCCTGAGTATTAAAAAAGTTAAAACATGAATGAGTAATGCCTGGCTCATAATATAGGTTCTATAATTTTAGATATTCTTAACGCCTAGAAACAGAGGATGTGATTTCTCAATAATATTTACCAATGACATAGGTTCCATACCTATAGTGAGTTAAAGAGTGTCATCCCAAAATTCATGTCAAATCAGAACCTCAGAATGTGATCTTATTTGGAAATACGGTCTTACTGATGTAATTAATGATCAAAATGAGATCATATTGGATTAGGGTGTGCCCAAAATCCAATGAGAGTGTTCTTACAGGAAACACAAAGGATACACAGGAACAGAGAGAAGAAGGTGATATGAACATAGAGGCAGGGATTGGGGTGATGTGGTACAAGTCAAGGAATGCTAAGGATCACTGGCAACCTCCAGAAGCTCGGAGAGAGGCAGCACGGAATGGTTTCTCTACATCAGTGATGTAGAGTATGATGTATACAGCGTGAGAAGATCAAGTCTTTGTCATCTTTACGTCCTTAGACTGAGCCCTATAAGATTTGGAGACTAGTGTTAAAATCAACTTCAAAGGATTAATCATCTCCCTTGGAATATTCAGATTATCATTTATGGAGTATTGTAAATATTGCTGCTGGATGCATTGGGTCAAGATGACTATTTAGGAGATTAACTCTCCTACAGCTGGGAATATGTCTATCTGGAAGGGTTTGAATGAATCTAATCAAAACCCACTGATTTTTGTCACATTATTGTAAATAAGTGGAGCATTTTCATAAGGCATTTCCTCAGAGCACATGTGATAAGCCTCAAATAAGAAACGCATCAATTCACCGATTATGTACAACATTATGTTGTGTTTGAGACTGATGCATCAAAGGTGCTTTTATGTTCTTTAGAGGGTAGAAAGGTCTTCATTTAAGTCAGCATCCAGGAACAGTCTGAGCATCCCATTTCTTACAATAAAGATATATAAATTGGGCTTCCCTGGTGGCGCAGTGGTTGAGAATCTGCCTGCTAATGCAGGGGACACGGGTTCGAGCCCTGGTCTGGGAAGATCCCACATGCCGCGGAGCAACTAGGCCCGTGAGCCACAACTACTGAGCCTGCGCTTCTGGAGCCTGTGCTCTGCGACAAGAGAGGCCACGACAGTGAGAGGCCCGCGCACCGCGATGAAGAGTGGCCCCCGCTTGCCGCAACTAGAGAAAGCCCTCGCACAGAAACGAAGACCCAACACAGCCAAAAATTAATTAATTAATTAATTTAAAAAAAAAAGAAGAAGAACCTCTGCTTTGCTGCAGCTGTGAGGAAGAGGGAATATTAAAAAAAAAAAAAAAAAGATATAAATTAAACTCTATAAGTGGTTATGGACCACAAAAGCTGAATATGAAATCTATTATTCATTTAAATGTTTTGCTACTTGAAGTTTGAGGAATTGACAAATATTTTTAAAATTATATTGTTAACACCCATAATATTCTAAATACTACATAAGACTGTAAGAAAAAAGTCTGAAACCCCATCATAAAGTAGGTGGAGACTAGTGTTAAAATCAACTTCAAATCAGTTGGCGAGATTTCTGAGTGGTTATTACATTTAGTGGGAAATTAGTGTTGTAGGATTGGAACTTGTTAAAATTATGTCAGTTAGTTTTCGTCTCAATTATAGCATGGCTAGGGAAAGAAATTCAGAAATCATTTGATGACAGCTGTGTCTTAATAACAGAGATTTGGATTTATTTTAGAGGTCATTTGATGTCTTTGCTTCTGTTACATCTGCTCAATTGCATTTGGTTGCTTATTTGAAAAATCAACAAACTGCTTGCATGACTGCAGTATTGTTCAAAACAATATGAAAAAAATACATCAAATTATAGCACTGTTATTAAGGTTAAACTTACTAACACATGCACCTGGGCATATTAGTCCTACAGAACTGTTGGTTTATTTGCTTTTCATTTCTTTCCCCTCCTCTTTTTTCCTTGGTAATATGTTGGTGCTTAAGAATGTGACCTCTGTTTAGAATATTGACAAGTAAATGTAGCTGTGTCATTTAACAGCTCTAATAACTGGGAAAAGATATTCCCCTCCTCTTTTCTTCAGTTTTCTCATCTGTAAATTGGAGCTAATAATATCAGTGCTTACTTCATAGGGTTTTTCCTGAGTATTAAAAAAGTTAAAACATGAATGAGTAATGCCTGGCTCATAATATAAGTTCTATAATTTTAGATATTCTTAATGCCTAGAAACAGAGGATGTGATTTCTCAATAATATTTACCAATGACAGTATTTTTCCATACCTGTAGTGGGTTAAAGAGTGTCATCTCAAAATTCATGTCAAATCAGAACCTCAGAATGTGATCTTATTTGGAAATACGGTGTTACTGATGTAATTAATGATCAAGATGAGATCATATTGGATTAGGATGTGTTAGTTTCTGCTGTATAACAAAGTTAATCAGCTATACATATACATATATCCCCATATCCCCTCCCTCTTGCGTCTTCCTCCCACCCTCCCGATCCCACCCCTCTAGGTGGTCACAAAGCACTGAGCTGATCTCCCTGTGCTATGCAGCTGCTTCCCATTAGCTATCTGTTTTACATTTGGAAGTGTATATATGTCAGTGCTACTCTTTCATTTTGTCCCGGCTTATCCTTCCACCTCCCCGTGTCCTCAAGTCCATTCTCTGCATGTGTGTCTTTATTCCTGTCCTGCCCCTAGGTTCATCAGAACCTTTTTTTTTTTAGATTCCATATATATGTGTTAGCATATGGTATTTGTTTTTCTCTTTCTGCATACTTCACTCTGTATGACAGACTCTAGGTCCATCCCCCTCACTACAAATAATGCAATTTCGTTTCTTTTTATGGCCGAGTAATATTTGATTGTATCTGTGTACCACATCTTTATCCATTCATCTGTCGATGGACATGTAGGTTGCTTCCATGTCCTGGCTATTGTAAATAGTGCTGCAATGAACATTGAACTACGTGTCTGTTTTTGAATTATGGTTTTCTCAGGGTATATGCCCAATAGTGGGATTGCTGGGTTGTATGATAGTTCTCTTTTTAGTTTTTTAAGGAACCTCCATACTGTTCTCCATAGTGGCTGTATCAATTTACATTCCCACCAGCAGTGTAAGAGGGTTCCCTTTTCTCCACACCCTCTCCAGCATTTATTGTTTATAGATTTTTTGATGATGGCCATTCTGACTGGTGTGAGGTGATACCCCATTGTGGTTTTGATTTGCATCTCTCTAACGATTAGTGATGTTGAGCATCCTTTCATGTGTTTGTTGGCAATCTGTATAACTTTTTTAGAGAAATGTAGGTCTTCTGCCCATTTTTGGATTGGGTTGTTTGTTTTTTTGATATTGAGGTACATGAGCTGCTTGTATATTTTGGAGATTAATACTTTGTCAGTTGCTTTGTTTGCGAATATTTTCTCCCATTCTGAGGGCTGTCTTTTCGTCTTGTTTGTAGTTTCATTTGCTGTGCAAAAGCTTTTAAGTTTCATTAGTCCCATTTGTTTATTTTTCTTTTTATTTCCATTTCTCTAGAAGGTGGGGCAAAAAGGATCTTGCTCTGATTTTATGTCATAGAGTGTTCTGCCTATGTTTTCCTCTAGGAGTTTTATAGTGTCTGGCCTTACATTTTGGTCTTTAATCCATTTGGAGTTTCTTTTTGTGTATGGTGTTAGGGAGTGTTCTAATATCATTCTTTTACATGTAGCCGTCCAGTTTTCCCAACACCACTTATTGAAGAAGCTGTCTTTTCTCCATTGTATATTCTTGCCGCCTTTGTCAAAGAAAAGGTGATCGCATAGCATGGGTTTATATCTTGGCTTTCTATCTTGTTCCATTGATCTATATTTCTGTTTTTGTGCCAGCACCATACTGTCTTGATTACTGTAGCTTTGTAGTATAGTCTGAAGTCAGGAAGCCTGATTCCTTCAGCTCCTTTATTCTTTCTCAAGATTGCTTTGGCTATTCGGGGTCTTTTGTGTTTCCATAGAAATTGTAAAATTTTTTGTTCTAGTTCTGTGAAAAATGCCATTGGGAGCTTGATAGGGATTGCATTGAACCTGTAGATTGCTTTCAGTAGTATAGTCATTTTCACAATATTGATTCTTCCAGTCCAAGGACATGGTATATTTCTCCATCTGTTTGTGTCAGCTTTGATTTCTTTCATAAGTGTCGTATAGTTTTCTGAGTACAGGTCTTTTACCTCCTTAGGTAGGTTTATTCCTAGGTATTTTATTCTTTTTGTTGCACTGGTAAATGGGATTGTTTCCAAATTTCTCTTTCTGATCTTTTCTTGTTAGTGTATAGGAATGCAAGAGATTTCTGTGCATTAATTTTGTATCCTGCAACTTTACCAAATTCATTGATTAGCTCTAGTAGTTTTCTGGTAGCATCTTTAGGATTCTCTATGTGTAGTATCATGTCATCTGCAAACAGTGACAGTTTTACTTCTTCTTTTCCAATTTGTATTCCTTTTATTTCTTTTTCTTTTCTGATCGCCATGGCTAGGACTTCCAAAACTATGTTGAATAATAGTGGTGAGAGTGGACATCCTTGTCTTTTGTTCCTGATCTTAGAGGAAATGGTTTCAGTTTTTCACCATTGAGAATGATGTTTGCTGTGGGTTTGTTGTATATGGCCTTTATTATGTTGAGGTAGGTTCCCTCTATGTGCACTTTCTGGAGAGTTTTTATCATAAGTGGGTGTTGAATTTTGTCAAAAGCTTTTTCTGCATCTATTGAGGTTATCATATGGTTTTTATCCTTCAGTTTGTTAATATGGGGTATCACATTGATTGATTTGCATATATTGAAGAATCCTTGCATTCCTGGGATAATCCCCACTTGATCATGGTGTGTGATCCTTTTAATGTGCTGTTGGATTCTGTTTGTTAGTATTTTGTTGAAGATTTTTGCATCTTTGTTCATCTTTGTTTGCATTTTTGTTCATCAGTGATATTGGTCTGCAGTTTTCTTTTTTTGTGACATCTTTGTCTGGTTTTGGTATCAGGGTGATGATGGCCTCATAGAATGAGTTTGGGAGCGTTCCTTCCTCTGCTATATTTTGGAAGAGTTTGAGAAGGATAGGTGTTAGCTCTTCTCTCACTGTTTGATAGAATTCACCTGTGAAGCCATCTGGTCCTGGGCTTTTGTTTGTTGGAAGATTTTAAATCACAGTTTCAATTTCAGTTCTTGTGATTGGTCTGTTCATATTTTCTATTTCTTCCTGGCTCATTCTTGGAAGGTTGTACTTTTCTAAGAATTTGTCCCTTTCTTCCAGGTTGTCCATTTTATTGGCATAGAGGTGCTTGTAGTAGTCTCTCATGATCCCTTGTATTTCTGCAGTGTCAGTTGTTACTTCTCTTTTTTCATTTGTAATTCTATTGATTTGAATCTTCTCCCTTTTTTTCTTGATGAGTCTGGCTAATGGTTGTTTAATTTTGTTTATCTTCTCAAAGAACCAACTTTTAGTTTTATTGATCTTTGCTATCGTTTCCTTCATTTCTTTCTCGTTTTTTTCTGGTCTGATCTTTATGATTTCTTGCCTTCTGCTAACTTTGGGGTTTTTTTGTTCTTCTTTCACTAATTGCTTTAGGGTTAAGTTTAGGTTGTTTATTTGAGATTTTTCTTGTTTCTTGAGGTAGGATTGTATTGCTATAAACTTCCCTCTTAGAAGTTTGCTTTTGCTGCATCCCATAGGTTTTGGGTCATTGTGTTTTCATTGTCATTTGTTTCTAGGTATTTTTTGATTTCCTCTTTGATTTCTTCAGTGATCTCTTGGTTATTAGTAGCGTATTGTTTAGCCTCCAAGTGTTTGTATTTTTTACAGTTTTTTTTCCTGTAATTGATATCTACTCTTACAGCTTTGTGGTTGGAAATGATACTTGATACAATTTCAATTTTCTTAAATTTACCAAGGCTTGATTTGTGACCCAAGATATGATCTATCCTGGAGAATGTTCCATGAACACTTGAGAAGAATGTGTATTCTGTTGTTTTTGGATGGAATGTCCTATAAGTATCAATTCAGTCCATCTTGTTTAATGTATCATTTAAAGCTTGTGTTTCCTTATTTATTTTCATTTTGGATGATCTGTCCATTGGTGAAAGTGGGGTGTTAAAGTCCCCTACTATGATTGTGTTACTGTCGATTTCCCCTTTTATGGCCGTTAGCATTTGCCTTATGTATTGAGGTGCTCCTATGTTGGGTGCATAAATATTTGCAATTGTTATATGTTCTTCTTGGATTGATCCCTTGATCATTATGTAATGTTCTTCTTTGTCTCTTGTAATAGTCTATTTTAAAGTCTATTTTGTCTGACATGAGAATTGCTACTCCAGTTTTTTTTTTTTTTGATTTCATTTGCATGGAATATCTTTTTCCATTCCCTCACTTTTAGTCTGTATGTGTCCTAGGTCTGAAGTGGGTCTCTTGTAGACAGCATATATACAGTTCTTGCTTTTGTATCCATTCAGCCAGTCTATGTCTTTTGGTTGGAGCATTTAATCCATTTATATTTAAGGTAATTATCAATATATATGTTCCTATTACCATTTTCTTAATTGTTCTGGGTTTGTTATTGTAGGTGTTTTCCTTCTCTTGTGTTTTCTGCCTAAAGAAGTTCCTTTAGCATTTGTTGTAAAGCTAGTTCAGTGGTGCTGAATACTCTTAACTTTTGCTTGTCTGTAAAGGTTTTAATTTCTCTGTTGAATCTGAATGAGATCCTTGCTGGGTAGAGTAATCTTGGTTGTAGGTTTTTCCCTTTCATCACTTTAAATATGTCCTGCCACTCCCTTCTGACTTGCAGAGTTTCTGCTGAAAGATCAGCTCTTCACCTTATGGGGTGTCCCTTGTATGTTATTTGTTGCTTTTCCCTTGCTGCTTTTAATATTTTTTCTTTGAATTTAATTTTTGATAGTTTGGTTAATATTTGTCTTGGCATGTTTCTCCTTGGATTTATCCTGTATGGGACTCTCTGTGCTTCTTGGACTTGATTGACTCTTTCTTTTCCCATATTAGGGAAGTTTTCAACTATAATCTCTTCAAATATTTTCTCAGTCCCTTTCTTTTTCTCTTCTTCTTCTGGGACCCGTATAATTCGAATGTTGGTGCATTTAATGTTATCCCAGAGGTCTCTGAGACTGTCCTCAATTCTTTTCATTCTTTTTTCTTTATTCTGCTCTGTGGTAGTTATTTCCACTATTTTATCTTCCAGGTCACTTATCCATTCTTCTTCTGCAGTTATTCTGCTATTGATTCCTTCTAGAGTATTTTTAATTTCATTTATTGTGATTTTCGTCATTGTTTGCTGGCTCTTTAGTTCTTCTAGGCCCTTGTTAAATGTTTCTTGTATTTTCTCCATTTTATTTCCGAGACTTTGGATCATCTTTGCTATCATTACTCTGAATTCTTTTTCAGGCAGCCTGCCTATTTCCTCTTTATTTGTTTGTTCTGGTGGGTTTTTACCTTTTTCCTTCATCTGCTGCATATGTCTCTGTTTTCTCATTTTATTTAACTTACTATGTTTGGGGTGTCCTTTTTGCAGGCTGCAGGTTAGTAGTTCCCATTATTTTTGGTGTCTGCCCCAGTGGGTGAGGTTGGTTCAGTGGCTTGTGTAGGCTTCCTGGTAGAGGGGACTGTTGCCTGTGTTCTGGTGGGTGGGGCTGTATCTTTTCCTTCTGGTGGGCAGGGCTGCATCCAGTGGTGTGTTTTGGGGTGTCTGGGAACTTGGTATGATTTTAGGCAGCCTCTCTGCTAATGGGTGGGGTTGTGTTCCTGTCTTGCTAGTTGTTTGGCATGGGGTGTGCAGCACTGGAGCTTGCTGGCTGTTGGGTGGAGCTGAGTCTTAGTGTTGAGACAAAGATGTGTGGGAGACCTCTTGCTGACTGATATTATGTGGGGCCACGAGGTTTTGGGTGGCCCAATATCCTGGACTCAGTCTTCCTACCTCAGAGGCTCAGGCCTGACACCTGGCCAGGGCACTAAGACCCTGCCAGCCACATGGCTCAGAAGAAAAGGAAGAAAGAAAAAAAACAAAAACAAAAAAACAGACAGAACCCTCAGACAAATGGTTAAAGCAAACCTATACAGACAAAATCACACAAAGAAGCATACAGATACACAGTCACAAAAAGAGAAAAAGGAAAAAAATATATATATACATAAGTATATATATATATGTGTGTATGTATATAAATGTATATATATAAAGAGGAAGATAACAACCAAACCCATAAACAAATCCACCAATGATAATAAGCTGTAAATAGTAAAGTAAGATAAACATAAAACCAGAAACAAATTAGACACAGAAAGCAAGCCCCAGGTCTACAGTTGCTCCCAAAGTCCTGTGCCTCAATTTTGGGAACATTTGTTGTCTATTCAGGTATTTTTCAGATTCAGGGTTTATCAAGTTGATTGTGGGGATTTAATCTGCTGCTCTTGAAGCTGCATGGAGAGATTTCCCTTTCTCTTCTTTGTTCGCACAGCTCCTGGGATTCAGCTTTGGTTTGGGCCCCACCTCTGCATGTAGGCCACCCTCAGGAGTCTGTTCCCCACCCAGGCAGGAGGGGGTTAAAGCAGCAGCTGAGTAAGGCTCTCTTGCTCATTCAGGTGGGGGGAGGGAGGGGTATGGTAGTCATAATTGGAATGCAGGGTGAGCCTGAGGCAGCAGAGGCCAGTGTGATGTTGCAACATCCTGAGGCACGCTGTGTGTTCTCCCAGGGATGTTGTCCGCGGTTCACGGGACCCTGGCAGTGGCGGGCTGCACAGGCTCCTGAAGGGGTGTGGATAGTGACCTGTGCTTGCACACGGGATTCTTGGTGGCAGTGGGAGCAGCATTAGCAGTTCATGCCTGTCTCTGGGGTCCAAGCTGATAGTCGTGGCTCGCACCCATTTCTGGAGCTCATTTTGGTGGTGCTCTGCCTTCTTTGGGCACACGGGGAAGGAATCCCCTTTCCTCACGTGCCCCCAAACAAAGGTCTCTTGCCTCTCTGGCAGGTCCAGACTTTTTCCCAGACTCCCTCCCGGCTAGCTGTGGTGCACTAGCCCCCTTCAGACTGTGTTCATGCAGCCAACCCCAGTCCTTTCCCTGGGATCTGACCTCCGAAGCCCGAGCCTCAGCTCCCAGCACCCCCCCGCCCCGGCGGGTGAGCAGACAAGCCCCTCAGGCTGGTGAGTGCTGGTTGGCACCGATCCTCTGTGCGGGAATCTCTCTGCTTTGCCCTCTGCACCCCTGTGGCTGCGCTCTCATTCATGGCTCTGAAGCTTCCCCTCCACCCACCCCCCCGATCCCCACCAGTGAAGGGGCTTCCTAGTGTGTGGAAACTTTTCCTCCTTCGCAGCTCCCTCCCAGAGGTGCAGGTCCCATCCCTATTCTTATGTCTCTGTTTTTCCTTTTTTTTCTTTTGCCCTACCCAGGTACGTGGGGATTTTCTTGCCTTTTGGGAAGTCTGAGGTCTTCTGCCAGTGTTCAGTAGATGTTCTGTAGGAGTTGTTCCACATGTAGATGTATTTTTGATGTATCTATGGGGAGGAAGGTGATCTCCACATCTTACTCCTCTGCCATCTTGAAGGTCTCCTATTTATGCTTAAAAACGTACTAGGTGAGTTCCCCCCCAGCCATACAGACAGCCCTGCAGGCTCCTGGCCCCACCCACCAGTTGTGCAGCCAACCATGCAGAAAGCCTACCCCACGATCCAGCAGGCCTACAGCCACTATACCACGTATGGCCTCGTAGCCAGCCAGGCAGGGGGCCAGGCTTGTGTACCAGTAGTCAACCCCACCACAACAGTAGGTTGCATGCAGCCCACATAGGGGGCACCCCTACAGCGTATAGCTCCAGAGATCAGAGGTGGAGCATGTTGCACAATGAAGTATTACGTGGCCATAAGAAAAGAAATCTTGCCATTTGTGACAACATGGATGGATCTGGAGCATATTATGCTAAGTAGAATAAGTCAGACAGAGAAAAACAAATACCATTTGATCTTACTTATATGTTAAATCTAAAAAACAAAACAAACAAACAAAAAAATGAAAATAGATTCATAGATACAAGGAACAAACAGGCAGTTGCCAGGGGGAAAGGGGCTGGTGGGGGGGTGAAATAGGTGAAGGGGATCAAAAGGTACAAACCTCCAGTTATAAAATAAATAAGCCATAAGAATGTAATATATGGCATAAAGAATGTGGTCAATAATATTGTAATAACTTTGTATGGTGACAGATGGTTACTAGACTTATGATGAAATATAATTTCATAATGTATACAGTTGTCAAATCACTGTGTAGTACACCTGAAATGAACATAATTTGTAAGTCACCTATATTTCAATAAAACTGAAGTTGTTTCATTTAAAAGAAAATTTGGAAAAATGGTAATACAGGCAACTGCCATCCCATAGCAGACATTACATTTCATGAGAAAACTTTGGCATCATTCACATTAAATTCAGGAACTGAACACCTGTTTGGTATAATATTAGAATTTCTCATTAATATTACAAGCTAAGAAAATGGTAGATTTATGAATTGGAAGAGAGAGATAACACTGTCATTATTATTGCATAGTCACCTACTTAAAAACACCCCAACATAAATGATTAAAAAGAGTACCCAGAAATGACAGCCAGTACCAGAACAACTTACAAAGATTAATAACTTTCCTCTAGACTAGCAACTACGTATGTGAGATTTTAATAATAGCAGAATTCACAGTGGCAGTGAAAAACTTTTAAGTATTTAGGAATCAACCTAACAGAAAATGCAGAAAATCATTACACCCTATACATGAAAGAGTGGCAAAAATTAGGAAAGGTTAATATCAAGTGTTAGCAAGGATTTATGGAGTACAATTGTCAGTCTTTAGCAAAATTATGAGTGTGGATACCCAATGATTCAGTGCTCTAACTTGGGTATATATGGTTGTATCCGTTTTAGGTTAGGTAATGCTTTGGTAACAAATACTTTCAAGATCTCAAACCAGCGCTGATTTATTCTTACACTGTGTGTCCATTATGCAACTCGTGGAGGGTGTTATCCTCATGTCTGGATACAGACTGACCAAGAAATACCGTCTGTACTATTGCTGGTCAATGTGGCAGATAAAAAGAGTGTTTTGGAGGGGTTCTCCCATCAAAAATTCAATTGTTGGGCCAGAACTGACAGATGTCACTCTGTCGCACTGTCCCACTCCATTATTTGCGCCAAAGGCAGAGAGGCAGAAATATTTCATGAGCAGTATTAATGGTAACCACGGTTTGCCCTTCTGGTCATTTGGCCCACTCTCCTTCCTACCAACAAACTACACTCAGTCCAAATTTGCATCTGGTCATAGGCATCAGCTTGAAGTCCAGGATCTGTGGGTGATGTCTGATAGTCTCTACATCAAACCCAGATGTGTCTCTTCTCAGTTCGGAGAAATAAAAAAATTAGCTGCCTCCACACTGCCAGTATACCCTGGTGGAACAAGGAGTCGTCGTGTTAAATGCTCTTCTTCACAAAGGTGCGGGAATGATATGGACGCAGCAGTTATTGGTCCGTTGCAATTCTGAAATATATATGGGGAGCAAGTTAAAATCTAATGTGCTCTTATCAAATGAAATTGAGTTATTTGTAGTGAGGTGGATGGACCTAGAGACTGTCATACGGAGTGAAGCAAGTCAGAAAGAGAAAAACAAATACCGTATGCTAACACACATATATGGAATCTAAAACAAAAAATTGGTTCTGAAGAACCTAGGGGCAGGACAGGAATAAAGACACAGACGTAGAGAAGGGACTTGAGGACACAGGGAAGGGTAAGCTGGGATGAAGTGAGAGAGTGGCATGAACATATATACACTACCAATTGTAAAGTAGATAGCTAGTGGGAAGCAGCCGCATAGCACAGGGAGATCAGCTCAGTGCTTTGTGACCACCTAGAGGGGTGGGATAGGGAGGGTGGGAGGGAGACGCAAGAGGGAGGAGATATGGGAACATATGTATATGTATAGCTGATTCACTTTGTTATAAAGCAGAAACTAACACACCATTGTAAAGCAATTATACTCCAATAAAGGTATTAAAAATAAATAAATAAATAATGTGCTGTTTTCAAAATGAAAGCAAAATTCTCACATGGCATCACATGGGCACTTGTTCAGTAAGTTTATCATGGCATTGTTTGTGGCTCTGGGAGTTGGAATTACCTAGAGGAAATCACTGGGGAGATGGAAAAATAGAATGATTGATGCATACTATGGAATACAGTGCTATACTAAAAGTAAGAAACTAAATACTAGACAACAGCATAAACGTATCTCAAAAAGTGTTGCATGAATAAGGTAGATAAACATGTAAATTTTAAAGAAACAGAAATTTAACAAATATTTTCCAGTAATTTATTAATTTTAGGGACATATAGTAAACATATCAAAGAAAATGGCTAGGTAGAAAATAGAATAAGAGTGGGGAGCAGGGAGAAAGAGACAAATAAAATGAGATAAAATGAAACCAGAGCAGCCTTGCATTGATTGCTAATGACAGTGGTCAGTGTACTGCAATGCTGGTTCACCTCTACTCTTAGCAACAAAAGGTGGTAATAAGTAAAAATTCACAAAGAATACATAAACAACACAGTGGTATATAATAGGAGACTGCAATTTACTCACAGCAAAGAGCAAAACATATTTGAAATAGATGTAATGAATTACATATACCAGTTATTTACATAACACAGAGAAGAAATTTTATATAGAAAATTTTCCTTTTATTTTGTGGAAATGATGCAAGAGTACAGACTTTTGTCCAATAGTCTTCATTGTACATTTGTACTCGATATTGAGCGATGGTGTTTGGAATTTCCTCCCTGGAAAATGAGTCCTATAATTCAACACACTAACTGCTTTAGGACTGTAGCCTATATTGGGTTGTGCATATTTGTCAGCTTTTGGTTGAGTTTTGTTTTGTTTTTTTTCCTCAAAAAAGCAAGGAAGCTTGCTGCTGGCTCTGCCAGGCTGCTGGATGGTTTTCGAAAATAGACTTGCTTCTGGAACAAAAGTCTAACTTCACTGACCAGGTCAAGTCTCACAACACCAAAGGCATTTATTTAAAGAAGGTAGAACTTAATTATACACATGAGAACATGGTTTCAGTGCTATGATTAGAAGTGTCTGCTGGAAAATCGGCCACTGTAATATGAGAGTAGAAAGCATACGAAGATGGGGAAATTGTGGACTTGAATATTTATATTTATGACTTTTCTGTTTTGTGGATATGGTCTAGCTTAGAAAATTTTTGATAAATTAGAAAAAGATGATTCTTATATAAAATACCCAATTGGTATCAAGTACAAATGCAATCAGGGCATTTACCACACAAATTAACAATATTTATCAATTCCTGATATTCATAATATTAAATGAGAAAACACTATGTTGAAATCAAAAGCATTTTGGTGCTAATAGGTTACAAATTATTAATCAACTTATCAGTGTTATACGTTACTTTGAACTAGGTGGAAAAACTTTTCCCATTCTTTCCCTCTCTGCTTCACTCCCCGTCCTTGCTCTCCTTTTTACTTGCATTTATGTGATAATGGCCTGTGGAAGTCAGTATCTGTCTGAGTATCACGCAATTTTACCCTTAGATAAAACTGAGTTCCTTAAAAGTTTATAAATCAATGTTGGTTAACAAATTTTGGAATGGCATTTTGAAGCCAATATATGCTACTAGAGATTTAAGCATAGATTAATGAATAGTAGGAAATTTTTCTAGGGACAAAATTTTCTGGTATTTTAAGAAAAGGCAGTAGTCTTATTTTAATAAAATAACATGCGTAAGAATAAGAATATAAAGTAGGTGTATATAAAATTCATGAATAGTATAGAAATTAGAATAATATGCCGGCTAGTCTAATACACACAAACCATACCATTAGGTAGTCAAGAAGCCACATGAGGTAAATAAATTAAATTATAAAAATAGGAAAAAAATGTTGCTAAAAACTAACACTTACTTTGCCAAAGCAAAATATTTAATTCAGCAAACCACATTCTCACCTGTATTAATCTTTCCAGGAAAAATAAATTCCTTGCACTGCTAGTTGAACTTAAAATGCTGAACCAGACATTGTCAAAGTCTGAGATAAAAATTTTCTTTCACCGGAAGTGTCCTAACTGATCCTTATGAGGAATATTTACCTTGCATATGAGGTTTTAAAATTCAGGCCCCCAAACTGGGCTTGATTACATTCCCTGGGGGTAAAATAGGGAAATTTCCAGAATCCTTTATAAGTTAGGGATTTGGGAAGCAAGACCTGATTTCTCTCCAGATTCCTGAACCACAAGAGATCCAAATTATAGCTTTATATTTGAAATCCTCTACATTATGGGAGGGCCTGAATGTCGACACACATTTAATTGAAAACCAAGGACAGTCTCTAATACCCAAATTATCAACCCTCTTTTACACCCAGAACACAGAAAAATAACAGCTATTTCCCAGCTGTCTCAACATGTTTGTTTTTCAAGTGTCTACTTCTATTAACTTCCAATATTTAATTTTAATAAGTCAATATCTATAGCAAAATTTTACCCAAATTCACAAAATTAAATTTGAGGTTTACTACTTTAGATTGTTTGACTTAGTGATTTTAGTAACTTCAGTGATTAAGTGATTTCTTCTTGTTTTTTGATAGATTTATTAACTTCATTAAAATGAAAAAAAGTGGATATGGTCTAGCTTAGAAAATTTTTGATAAATTAGAAAAAGATGATTCTTATATAAAAAACCCATGTCCAGAAATAAGAAAATGGATCAACTATGGCTGGCGTATAAAAGGTTAGAAGCCGTTTCTCCTACTTCCCCCCAAAATGATTATGCTCAGTTTGTACCTTCCTCAGCTTATGTACAAAACTTCTGTTTCCATGAATTCAAATAAGATATCATTTTAAAATATTATACAGAGGAGATATGTATATATTTTTAAATTCAATGAACAGATATTCTCAAATCTGTTCTAAAAACAACCTTATAAACACCTAATAATACCCAATTGGTATCAAGTACAAATGCAATCAGGGCTTTTACCACACAAATTAACAATATTTATCAATTCCTGATATTCATAATATTAAATGAGAAAACACTATGTTGAAATCAAAAGCATTTTGGTGCTAATAAGTTACAAATCATTATGCAACTTATCAGTGTTATACGTTACTTTGAAGAAGGTGGAAAAAGTAAATAAAAGTTAATGAAGAAATATATAAAACTGTATACTTATTTGATTGCCTAGCCTTTTACTTACTATAAATGAGAAAAAAGTAAAATATATTTTCATGCCAGTAAGCTTTATTTTACCTGTGGCCAAGATTCTAAAATTGACTTTTTAATTTATTGAGGTGAAATTCACTTAACAAAAAATTAATCATTTTATTTTATTTTACTTATTATATCTATTTTTAACATCTTTATTGGAGTATAATTGCTTTACAATGGTGTGTTAGTTTCTGCTTTATAACAAAGTGAATCAGCTATACATATACATATATCCCCATATCTCTTCCCTCTTGCGTCTCCCTCCCACCCTCCCTATCCCACCCCTCTAGGTGGTCACAAAGCACCGAGCTGACCTCCCTGTGCTATGCGGCTGCTTCCCACTAGCTATCAGTTTTACATTTGGTAGTGTCTATTAAAATGAACAATTTAGTGACATTTAGTACATTCACGATGCTGTACACTCTCCACCTCTATCCCGTTCCAAAACGTTTCTATTACTCCAAAATAAAACCCCATACCTCATAAGCAGTTTCTCCCCATTCTCTTCTCTCCTCTCCCCAGCCCCTGGCAACCACCAAACTGTGTTCTGTCTCTAGGGAATTATATTCTTTGGACATGTCATACAAAAGGAATCGTACTATATGTGACCTTTTGTGTCTGGCTTCATTTGCGTAGTGTAATGTTTTCAAGGTTCATCCAATGCTGTACATGTATCAGTAGTTCATTCCCTTTTATGCTGAATAATATTTCATTGTATGTGTATATCACAATGTATTTATGGATTAATCCATTGATGGACACTTGGGCTTTTTCCACTTTTTGGCTGTTGTTAAGGAAGTTGCTATGAACTTGAGCGTCCATGTATTTGAGTACCTGTTTTCAATTATTTGGCTGTATACCTATGAGTAGAATTGCTGAATCAAATGGTAAATACCATGTTTAACTTTTGCGGAAGTTCTTTTTTTCTTTTGAGGCTAAAGAATTTTTAGCACTCTCTCCTCATGACCACTGTGTATGTGTGTGTGTGTGTGTGTGTGTGTGTGTGTGTGTGTATGGTGAGGGGACTGAGATGTAGCAAAAGGTAACATCTAAGAAACTACCTGATCATTTAGAGTAAATACCCTTTACCTTTCCTGTATTATTCAAAAACTGTGTTTGGTATATTTAGAAGTAGAGTGAGGGAAAAAAGGTTATTTAAAATCCTAATTTAGTTTTTATTAAACAGCCTTTCAAATGGTTTATATTTTCCAATTTGAATAATTTGAGGTCTGATCTTTACTTTTAGCTTCATTTGGTATCTGAAATTTGTCTTTATACACTTGATACGTTTATTTACTCTTTTAGAATGGCTTAAAAGCAATTTTTAAAACAATAGGTTTAATTAAGCTTAAACAGCAAAACTGGAGGTAAATTCTTTAAGAATTAACGTATAACAACTTTCTTATAGTTCTGCCTCTTCATTAAAAATTATAAAAATACACATGGTAAAATTTAAACACAACATATTAAGCATTAGTACAAAATAATGAATTATTTAAATAATGATTACCCTTTAAATGAAGACTCTTATTAGGAAGACTTTGATTCCCTCCATTTTTAGTTTTAGTTGTACAGAGATTCCCATTCTGTGTGATGTATCCATGTGAACCCTTCCCATTCTCTTACTTTATAATACCTTAAAATAATAGAGAATGTTATCTATTTTTAAATTAAATTTATGATACAATTAAATAACTTTAAAATATAATTTTATTATTAGTTAATTAAGATTAATATTGGTTTGAGGTTAAAAATCTATGTATATAGATCAGAGAAAAATCTATGTATATATTAGAGTAAAATCTATGTATATATAACATTTTGTTAAATTCAAAGATAACAGACAGTTTTATTCTCCTAGGGGTTATAATTTAAGGATCACATCTATGTATGGCCCAGGAGTTACCCTAACTCATTTCTCTCTAGTCACAGTGCTACTTTATGTACTTAATGACTTTGCCTTAAGGTCCACAAGTAAAGTACAGCATGGTGACTAGAGTTAATAATACTGTCTTGCGTATTTTAAAGTTGCTAAGAGGGTAGATCTTAAAAGTTCTTATCACAAGAAAAGAATTCTGTAACTATGTGTGGTGGCAGATCTTAACTAGACATTATGGTGATCATTTTGCAATATATACAAATATTGAATCATTATGTTGTACACCTGAAACTAATATAGTGTTGTATTTCAATTATACCTTAATTTTAAAAAAACGTTCCATGAATAGAGTGATGTTGAAAAATCTCCAAGACATATTAAGGAGAAAAAATGGTGTTTAAAATAACACACATACTAAACTTTCTGTAAAAAAAAAGGGGCAAATAATATATGTTTATGCTTATTTGTATGTGCTTAAACAGGAAGGATAGACTTAGGAATTAAACATAAGATATTAATAAGAGCAGTTATGGGTAAGAGTGGGGTAGATAATGATAATCTCTAGTTGGGAGATGGGCATGAATGGAGGACTTTTCACTGTTCATCTTTTTACAGTTTATTGTTTTTGAACCCTGTGGCTATATTACCTAGTGAAAATTGTGTTTCATTTGTTGTAAGCTATTCAAAAAGCCCACATTTTCAAAGCCAAACTTTTTACCAGATAATGCAGTTATGAAAAGGTCAGTCTTAAAGAGAATCACAATTATATAGTAAAACTTGTCATAAACCTTATATTTTGATTGGTTTTCTTCTCCCCCAAATTCCCTAATAAGAAGCTCATTTTATTCACTTCATGATTAATGTGCCTTCTGTAACTTTACCATAAGATGGGTTTTCCATGTGACATTAACTTATAAACTTTAAGTTGTCTAGGAAACCCAAACACAGGTCTGAATTACAAACTTCAGTAGTTTTCTAAGCAGGAAAGACAAGGTGTGCCACTTTCTAAAAACAGGCTGAGTTTACTGTAAATGAAATGACTCATTCTCCCCTGTTGTTTTTGTCCTTCTGAGTAATTCGGATGGCTCACAAAAAGGAGATCAAAGTTGGATTTCGTAGGTTTACCACACAGTATTGTCAATTTACTAGACTGGAACTATGGCTATCAAAAAGTAAGTGGGGGACTCCCTCCCTGCCCCACCCACACCCACCCACACACACACACATATTTATAAACACTACACACCATCCAGGCTTACCTCCTTTGAGCACAGTTTGCTTTATTGCACTTCGCAAATCCTAAATTTTTTACAAATGGAAGGTTTGGAGCAACCCTGTGTGGTGCAAGTCTGTTGGTGCCATTTTTCCAACAGCATTTGCTCATTTTGTGTTTCTGTGTCACATTTTGGTAATTCTCATCATATTTCAAACTCTTGCATTATTATTACATTTTTTATGGTGACCTGTGACCAGTGATCTTTGACGTTATCACTGCAAAAAGATTATGACTAGTTGGAAGCCTCAGATGATGGTTAACATTTTTTAGCAATAAAAGATTTTTTAATCAAGATGTATACTTTTCTTTAGACATAATGCTATTGCACACTTACTAGATTACAGGATAGTGGAACCATTATTTATATGCACTGGGAAACAAAAATTCATGTGTGACTCTCTTTATTACAGTGCTCTGGAAACAAACCTGTAATGTCTCCCAGGTATACCTGTACACACCTACTTTGAACTGAATAGGAAGGAACCATTTTTCTTGGAATTAAATTATATATAGTTATTGCTCTAATAGAACAGAAACATCTATATCAAACTACTTTAGTATGGAGATCCCACTGCAGTGAGCTTAGGTTACCTGACTGTGATTAAACTGAATTGTGATTTTCAAAACAAATAATTAAACAAAACAAAAGTGGAGTTTAAACACTTCCACACGTCAGTCATGAAACTCAGAAAATTAAAGCAATCAATATTTTTCTTTATCTAATTTTAGTTATGGATACAATTATGAAACATATTGAAAACTTGAGGATTAACCTGATTCTGTATTCCAGCTACAAAATTTTAAAAGTTTTGTGACTTAAACTGTTCATCAAATTTTGAAGATTAATGTGCCTAAGTACTTCAAATCTAAAAAACAGAGAATATTTATAGTAATTTCGATATTTACCCCTAACTTCAAAGTTGAGAATCGGTCTACCGTAAAATTAGTATTTTATTTCTGGAACAAATTTTTCACCCGTGACACCTTTTACATAATCTGGACATGAACTATAAGACAGAAAGAAAATATTGCTAAGGATCGTGGCTTTGCTACAGTAAAGAAGAGTTTTCTATCTACTTGTCAGCGGGCATTGCAACAGCTATAGAAAATTGCTAAAATCAATGAAATTTCAAGTTTAAAACATGACTTCTAAATAGAACATAAGTGGTATAATAAAATAATATGTATCTATATACCATACACTTAATAAAAGAAGTAGAGTTCATTTTTTAACTAAAACACTAAATTTAATTATTATCAGTAAACCAGGAAAAGGGTTTACTAAAACTTTGCTCTTTAATTACAAAGGCAAAGATTGAACTTTGCTTAAGTATATGCAAAAATAGAATGATTCTCAGACAGGTTACCATCAACTGATGTTGTGCTAACAATTTATTTGTTTTTAAGAGGCATCAGCAGGAAGGAGAACTATTAATTCTACCAAAGCTAACATTTATTTCACTCCAGAACACACAGAACTGGATTTCTAAGCCTCATCCATGTACAGAATATCATCCTTACTTGGAAAAAAAATCAGATTTTTTCTCTGGAAAAATACAAAAAAAGAAAATCATTCGTAAAGAAAAAAAGGTTACTTAACCATTTTTGAAAATAATAATATATAAACTTTCTTTGCTAACTGCTGTCATTCCCCAATCCTTTTCTTTCTCTTTTCCCTATTCAAACTATTGTATTATACTTAAAAACTAAATAAGATGCTCTTAATTGATTTTTGCTGCGATCTAACAGAATCCCAGTCTTGTTTGTGACAGCAGTGGGCCCAGGTGAAAATGATCAATTCCCCAAACACTCTTGTATGTAAGAGTCAACATAGTTCTGGCCAGTGAGATATAAGAAGTGTATTGAATGGGACTTCTGAGAGAAGTATCTTGTGTAAGTTTGTGATAAAAAGATTAAAAACTTGTTTCTTTTTTTTCTCTCTCTTCGAAAGGAATGGTTAGAGTTCAACAGTTCTTTTAAACCAAACTTTAAGATGATAGAGCGGTGAGCTGGAAAGAGACAGGGAGTCATCCTATTAGCCCCGTACTTCCTAGCTGTAAACTTCTTTCATCTCCTGTAATGTTGTGTTGTTTTCTGTCAAATGTGTCTAAATTTAATACTAAAACAGTGTTCCTGTGCTTTTCTACAATGCCCGTACCTTTATCACGGTACATTTTTCAGTGTTAAAATTACCGATTCATTGTACTAGACCAGATTTTTAATTTCATGGAGCAATGTTTTTTTCTTTAATAAATCAGGCAATAAAAATATCCTAACATCAAATTTACTTCGTAGCATCATTTCATGAATGAAATAAAAGGTATTTTAACACCGAAAAGGTAGAAATGACTACATATGTATACTTGAAAGAATTTAGATCTATGAAAGCCTCGCAACTTTGTCTTCCCAGACCGCTTAAAATTTTTCATAAAGAAGCATGCACCTTATCCACATAGCATTTTTTAGGAATCACTGTACTCAGCTATGTGTTTCTCAGGGAAGGCCCACTATATTGTTCTCCTTAGCAAAGCATCTATGCTCAAGATATATCTGCTGAATGACTGAATCACCCAAAGAAAAATCTACACCCAAAGAGAAAAAAGAAAAAGAAAGAAAAAGTCATCTCTTTTCCTTTACTGGGGCCATGTGAAACTAATTTAAACTGTTCTGTGCTGATTAGTGCAAAAATGAAAATGATAATTTGTCTGTTGGATTGTTTGTAAAATCTTGTCACTCTGAGAAGGAAAGCCCATTGTCTGTTGGTAATCCATTCCCGTATCTATCCTTTTTCCCTGACAGGAGGCTGAGTCCTTGAAGGCCACAGGTTTTAGCCTGCTGCCTACAATATAACTTTACACACTGAGCCTCCCTCTGTGGGCTTTAGTTTCCTGCTCTCTGAAAGAGAGACGATGCACCAGACGATCTTACAGTCTTTTTCACTCTGGCCTGCTATGATTATATATCCAACTTAATCCTCTTAGGCTTTGGTGTAAGTCTCCTCTTTCCTTTTCTGACCTCCGGGGAGATGGAGATCACAGTCTCTGTGTGCTTGAAAATCATTGCTAAATTTATCCTTCGATATTCCTAGGCAACCTGAATTACCTCATTTCCTCTGTTTTTTTTTTTTTTCTTCTCATGCTCCCTTAACTGTAGCACCTAAATTGAATATAATGACTTACGAATTTATGAATAATATAATGGAAGGTGGGTGGGGTGATTCCTATATTGTACATGTCCTAGCGCTCTGCTCGTGCGCGATGTGGATAGCAGAGAGAATTAGTAGTCAATATGAAAACTGGTCCTGTACATGGAAAAAATGCTGAAAATATGGTTATTAAAAGGAATCTTAACTATTCACTTTTAAGCTCTCCACCAAACTTTACAATACTGCATTAGAATATGGATGTGTGTATTTCCGTCATTTATTTTGAAAGTAGAGTGAGAAATGCCACCTGAGGATGACTGCAATGTTGTTCTGTAATTCTGCTTTAAAAATATAGTGTATTCTAAAAACATTAGGGAATAATATCCATGGAAGTTTGGAACAATGTATAACAACAGAGAGAGAGAGCAAGAAGAGTTCAAGAACAAAGTTTATCTTACTGTTCCCTTAGGATAGTTCCCATTTCTACTGCACAATTGATGAAACTTTATTTATTTTTAAACTTTTGGACAAAGGCCCTCAGAATTCAACAATAGTTCTCAGAGTATGAAGGTAATTCATCTAACTGAAACTCATTTAGAAATAGCAGTGACATCAGAGAACAATAGCAAACTAATTGGAGTGAAGAGATGCTTTGCAGAAGGGCTCTGGGCTTTGTCATATCTCAAATCTGTGGAGGCAGAAGAAACATTCATATTAATGAATCCAAAATAGATCAAATATTCCTTAGAATACATATTTCTCTGGGGCTGTTTTCCTTCGTTGATGGTGTGTCTTTCTCCTGTGTGTTTACACAAACACAGACACTGAAGGTGCTGAGTTCCGCCCTGGTGCCTCTATTCCCTCAGGCTCCCTCCCTAGATCAAAGGACAACACTGTGGTTAAAAGGGAACTAAAATTATTTTCAAGGCAGAGAAAAGGGTAGTTCTGGTGTATACCTGTAAAACTGTTATTCAACAGTCCATTCACTCCTAACACATTAAATAGTCTACCAACACACATTCTGTCTTCATATTGCCAGCATCCAGCTTGGTCCAGAGGACCAGTATGGTGCTATTATTTATTTACATTGTGATCTCCAGCAGTTATACTTATAAATCAGGGCAGGTCAGAAGTAGAAGGGATTCTGAAACCATTTTATTAAGTTCCCTTTCCACATCTATAAAATGGGAATAAAATGGGAATAATATTAATCTATATTTTAGATAGCTGCTGAGAGAAATAACTGAGCCTACATAAAGCAGAACAGTACCTATCCCACAGGTCTGTTTTAAGGATTTAAATGACATCCTGTTTGTAAAGGACATTTTTAAATGACATCCTATTTCTAAATAAAGTAAAACATTACTCAGTACTCAACAAATATTACCTAATAATTTCCCGATGATACTACCACTGATGTTGTTTCTAACGTTGATGACAGCCTGTACTTTCAAGGAGTCTTTGTCCAACCTAGACTGCAAACACACACTCAGATCATTTTTTAAAAATGACATAGTACGAGGACTTGAGATGTGCACAGAGCCTTAGGGAAGCTCCACACAGGTGCATATATACGTTTGGCTTGCTCTGGGCTTAGTTTAAAAGTGAAGTCAAGAAAGAGTCATTTTGTTGGATCATCTAATCATTGTCTTCTTGCATATTTCTGCATCTTTTTGTCTTGAAAAGCCAAAACTGGCAAAGCAGCTAGAATTTATGTGGGGAACACAATATTAGCTGTGTTACTAGTAAGCCTGAAGAGAAAATGGTAATAATGAAACTGTCAAGAGATTATAAGCATGAGGAACACAGCCTCTGGTAACAAAAATTCATGCAGGTGTATTGCCTTAGGCAGAGGAAGGAGGCGTATTTAACCCGTTTTCTAAAAGAGAAACATAGCTGCAAACATAGAGAAGCAAGACTAGTTTTTATGAAGACAGGTGGTGTTATCCTTGATGTTACAAACTTTCAAGCCTGACTTGCTTCTTAGGAATTTTTCTTGTTCTGCAGTGGCCGGGAGTTTGTCAGCGCCCAGAATAAGCAAAAGTGGAAACTTCACATGGCCTCAGCAATTAGAAAATAGTAGTATGAGTCCTTGGTGTAGGTCAGGGCCTCCTTGAAACATTTGCCATGTTCCCAAAGGCTCCTTGTGTTCTCTAAGGTTCCTCTATAGGAAAAGATCAGTTCCAAGGGTAGCCATGCAACTTTGGAATGAAAATCACACTGCTGGGTCCTTCCTTAGACATAGGGAATTAGAATTGATAAGAATTAGAGATGTGATATGGAAATCTATATTTTTAACAAGTTCCCCCAGGTAATTCTGATGCTTTGCCAAATGTAGCCATTGTTCCAAATTCATACTATGTAGTTACTGCCTCTCTGATATGATAAAAAGACATAAATTGGAAGGATAGCCAGAAAGTGACAATAACTTATTAACCTAAATTTTTAGAGAAAAAAGTGTTAATTCAATAAAAAATCGCTTTAAAAAATTAGTTTGAAATCCCAATTAAAACTCTTCCAATTAAAAAGAAATCAATAGGTATATGAATTCTATTCTACTTCATTATGAAGAGCTTTAGGTATGAAAATAATATCAAGAAAGGACAAACCCACGTAAGTGAGTTCTTTATAACAAATTAATCTTTAGTTGTAGAGTATCCATTTAATACTGTAAGCACATTAAGCAATGTCAGATGTAAGAGAATCTCTTTGGGCTTAATTTCCCTTAATGGATTTTGCTGGAAAGCCATAGAGTAATTCTAATTCATATTAAATTCCCAAAGGACACAGATAGCCCAGAGTTATCAAGTTAAATGCAAATAATCCTAAAATACTTTTAGTATTTGAAACTAATGTGATATTGAGATTTGGATCTCAATTTAAAGGACTTATTTAAATTGCTTATCAAATATCCACTTGCTATTAATTTCCTAAATGTCAAATACCACTTTAATTTTGAAGGCCAATATATTTTTATAAATATATGTGTGTATGTGAATGAATAAATGTATGTGTATATATGTATATACATATATGTTACCTTGTTTTTCAGAATGCCTTTGAAATTATGATGACATTAAGTTTGTAAAATCCTGTTTGGTAACATTTCATATCAAGGGATAAGTAATTGGTATAATTTGTCAGTATCAACTCTGTTCAATATAATAAGTGAATTCTGATTCTAATATTCAAAATATACAGTATTTAAGGCAATTACCACATGGTTTTCTATCCTCACTTAAGTTAGTTTTTGACAGTGGTACCATAAAAAAAAAAATCTATTCATTAATTCAGAAAAAAATACTCATGCATTCTCTCTTCCACTCACTCTTGAAAAGGCTCTTATCAATGTCACCTATATCCTACACCAGTGATTCTCAAAGTGTGGTCCCCAGACCAGCAATATCAATATCATCAAGGAATTTGTTGGAAATATACATTCTCAAGCTCCTCTCAGACTTAATCAGAAAGTCTGGGTTCTAGCAGTCCATGTTTTAGCCTGTCCTATAGGCATCCTTGATGACACTGAAGTTTGAAAACCAGGCTCTGTTGAAAGCCAGTGGTCAACGTCACCTCTTCATCTTACTTGATTTTCAGCAAGAAATGTCATAATCGACAACTTACAACTTTAAAAAAAATTTATTTAATTATGAAATATCTCAGAAGTATAAGAATAATACAAGATACTCATGACCTCACTCCTGCAACTTAACACACATTAAAAGTTTTGCCATACTTGATTCAAATAATTGTTTGAAAAGAAATGCTTCAGATTCTGTTGAAAGCCACTACCTTACCCAAAACCTTTTCTTTCCTTTTTAAGGTAATCGCTATCCTAAATGTATGTACATCCATTCGATACATGTTTTTATACCTTTATTACCTATGTATATGTCCATAAATAAATAGAACGATTTAGTGTGTTTTAAATTTTTATCTAAACAAATAAATCTTTAGAGTTTGTTTCTTTCACTCAAAATTATGTTTTTGAAATCTGCCGATGAACATACATTGCAATTTAGTTTGTTCTTCTTAAATATTATATACTATATGAACAATTATTTATAAATTTTTTATCAATTCTCTACTGGTAGAAATTAATTTTTTTTCTAATAAATGATGCTGCAATAAACATTCCTGGAATTGCCTTTGTGTGTACCTGTGTGATGTTTTCTAAAAAATAATTATATATGTTTCTATGTATCTAATTATAAATATTTTATATTTATATGGTATATTATAAAATTTTAATGACATGTATATATTTAATACATATTAAATATTATAATATTTAACTATTATAGCTATTAATATTACATTTAAGTATTTAATATTAAATATTTAATGTTCAATATTGAAAATATTTAAAATTTCTATTTTAAATGCTTAATATTTAAAATAATTTATAATAATTGTAGATATAAAATCTGGTTTGAGGTATATGTGCAGGGCTGCCACAAACACAGCTCCAGGGGCTACAATTTACATTTTCATTTATGTAAACACTGCCCCCTAGAGCTGTGTACTCCGCATCTTAGGCATCTGTAGAAACTTTACTAGACATTGCTAAATGCTCATAAATAAACAAACTTGTTATCTGGAATGGTGTCCTTCACCATTATTCTTTTCATTAAAAATATTTTAGTTAATTTTGGACCTTTAATATTCCATATGGATTTTAAAATGACCCTTTTCTTTCTTTATTTATTTTTATTTTATTTTTTTATATTTTTATTGAAGTATAGTTGATTTACAATGTTGTGCTAGTGTTAGGTGTACAGCAAAGTGATTTAGTCTTATATATACATATATTCTTCTTCAGCCTCTTTTTTTGATTAGAATTTCATTATATTTTTATAGATCAATACGGGGAGAATTGATATATTTATTACACTTCATATCCCTACATGTATTCATCTATTGAGGTCTCTGTGCTTGTCCATAAAGTTTTGCCCCACCAGCCTGCATGTTATTAATTGGATGTCATCGTGGTAGGGTTCCTGAGTTAGCTTACCTGTGTATGTGTGCAGGTCTGCAGTTGGCTGAGTCCTAAAGGTAGCTTTTTGCAAAACTGAAGTACAAGCTGAGAAAGCCAGGCAAATCAGGAGTCCTTTTAGCCTTTTTATTTATTGATTTATGTTGTTCTTTAGTCTTTCAATATTCGGTCTCTCTGACATGACTGGGGATATTATAAAGAAATTTTATCAGGGCCCACCTAAGCATGAATATTCTTTGATTCATTTATTTCTACCACAAATCACCTTTTGGTCTTACCTCAGGGTGAACTTTCTCCAGGGTTTCCTTTTTTAGGAAAAGTTGCATTGAAAACTGGGCTGAATTTGGAGGAAGGTTAGCTATGGGGTGATAATGCCATGTAGATCACCACTTTCTATTACTTACAGAAGAAGAAATTTTGAACTTAGATCTGGAAGAAACCATATGCTGTAAACCTATCCCTTCTACAGATTAAAATCAAGGCAAAGAAACAAATGAAACCCCCTTGACCCCTAGCCATATATACTGTTTACAAAGGACACAGCTGGTAATAAAGAAGAAGCCCTCTGCAAAAATGCTGTGAGAGTGGGAGGCTGCCTGACATGGTACGGTTTGGTTTTAGTTTTCTATTTTCACCCAGCAGCTCCTGGCTCGGAAGCTAGCTACATCAATAATATTCTCTCAGGAAGTTCAAGGTAGAGAAAAGTCAAGCTCCTGGGACTTTACTGTTTGTGGGACTTTACTCATGGGTACGGCAAAACTGCCTCTTCCTAAGAGCCCTAAAATACTGCATTTGTACAAAGTACTTTTCTCAGCTAAGTTCTTTAAGTTTACAGGATTTTTTTCTCTCATTAAAAATACCTGACTCGAATGGCCATCATCAGAAAATCTACAAGCAATAAATGCTGGAGAGGGTGTGGAGAAAAGGGAACACTCTTGCACTGTTGGTGGGAATGTAAATTGATACAGCCACTGTGGAGAACAGTATGGCGTTTCCTTAAAAAACGAAAAATAGAACTAACATACGACCCAGCAATCCCACTACTGGGCATATACCCTGAGAAAACCATAATTCAAAAGAGGCATGTACCACAATGTTCATTGCAGCACTATTTACAATAGCCAGGACATGGAAGCAACCTACGTGTCCATCGACAGATGAATGGATAAAGAAGGTGTGGCACATATGTACAATGGAATATTACTCAGCCATGAAAAGAAATGAAATTGAGTTATTTGTAGTGAAGTGGATGGACCTAGAGACTGTCATACAGAGTGAAGTCAGTCAGAAAGAGAAAAATAAATACCGTATACTAACACATATGTATGGAATCTAAAAAAAAAAAAAAGTTCTGAAGAACCTAGGGGCAGGACAGGAATAAAGACGCAGACATAGAGAATGGACTTGAGGACACGGGGAGGGGGAAGGGTAAGCTGGGACGAAGTGAGAGAGTGGTATGGACTTATATACACTACCAAATGTAAAATAGATAGCTAGTGGGAAGCAGCCGCATAGCACAGGGAGATCAGCTCGGTGCTTTGTGACCACCTAGAGGGGTGGGATAGGGAGGGTGGGAGGGAGACGCAAGAGGGAGGAGATATGGGGATATATGTATATGCATAGCTGATTCACTTTGTTATAAAGCAGAAAGTAACACAGCATTGTAAAGCAATTATACTCCAATAAAGATGTTAAAAAAAAAAAAATACCTGACTCACATATTGGTAATTAACTGTTCACATAGTTCTAGACTGGATGGGGAAAGTATAAAAAATCCCCCCATCCTTTTTTTTTTCTCTCACTCTGGTTATTAACACAAATGAAGGCTTAGATCAAGGAAAGTTAGGATCACTCTTTGTTTGACAATTAACTAAAAAATGCTCACTTTCTAAAGTATTTACTTGGAGTCTTCAAAATTTTAGTTACATTAGCAAGCAACTACATGAATGCCACAAAACGGAGGTAAGATTTATTACTATTTCCCCAATATAATCTCCTAGAGACTGACTGACCTAACACATAAGCTTAAGATAAAATTGTTACTATTTAAGTAACATTTTATTCTATTTACCAATTCCTTATTATCCGAATCATAAATTATTTCTTTAATTTTAAATAAAGAGAAAAATGCCAGTGGAAGATATTAGAAGTAGAATACATCAAAGCAATACTTCAAAAAGCTTTGAAATCACTGATCTAAAAGCCTTGAAGTTACTGACCTAATTAGTCATAATAATCACGTACTTAAGGAAATAGCTGTATTTTCATTTTCACACTGGACAAGCTTTATTCAACACAAAGGTAAGGATTTTGTTCTGTGAGTAAAACATATCCCTGTTCTTTTCACTAGGACAGAATATGTTAATTTTCTCTTGCCTCTTTTGATCACTACATTTATAAAAGAAAATATTCCAACTTAATATTTTTTCCAAGTAGGCTTCCTTATATTTCACACAATATTTGGAAAGTAAAAGTAGAAAATTATTTTTGCAAATGTTGATGAAAACAAAGACATACGTACCAAAGGGGCCATTCCACAAAGGTATGTTAAGTAATTCTTTTAAATAGTCACTGAAGAACAATACCAAAAAGTTTTGCACACAGTTAAAGCAATAAATTTAAATGAACCCATGACCTTTGATCTGTACAACCCAAAGTATATCTGTGGTGTGCATTTTGGAGGTGGGAGAGGGCAAAAAGGAAAGGTATAGAAACTAAAAATAAACACAAAATAAATCTATAGTGGTTTAAAAACATGTCCCCAGATTCTTTGACAGTCCTTCCATCAAGAATTGGGACTTATGTTCCCTCCCCTCCAAACTGTGTGGGGCTTTATAATTGCCTTGACAAATACTGTAGTATGTAACACAAGGGACATGGCAATACTGTGGCTTCTGAGGCTTGGTTTGAAAAGGCCATGTAATGCGGCTGGCATCTCTGGAGACACTTGCTCTGAGAGCCTTCACTCACCACGTGGAAAGACTGCATTCAGAGCCTGGAGCCCATGAAGAGAGAGAAAGAGAGAGAGACCCACAGAGCTCTTTGTGTCTTCCCAGCTCAGGTACCAGATACCTGAATGACGAATCCAGAGATGACCCCTACCGCTATCTGACTGCAATCCAGTGAGAGACCCTGAGCAAACTGTCTACCTGAGCCCAAATCCCAGATTTGCAAGCAAAATAAATGGTGGTTATTCTTTTAAGCCACTGTTTAGGATGACTTGTTACACAGCAGTAGAAAGATCAGTATGTGATAAAATTAGTATACTCGTTGTAGGTGAACCTAAAATAATAACACTTTTTCACACGGCTAAGCAGAATTACCATATAACCTCATATAAATTAGATGTCAACCTAATAATAAAAACATATTCAAGGTAGATGCTGACATAATTTATTTTCTAACAGTGGAAATATTATTGTTTGTTTTCCTTATGTTATTAATATCAATAATTGCTGTGATTTCAAGGTTAGCATTTCTCTGTTTTTATAACATACTTTTAGAATAACACTACTACTTGAGATCAGGATGCAAGAATATGATTTATTCTATATTTTTCTTACTGAAAATAAGTAGCTCTTTATTTATCTGTCAAAGTTCTTCCCTAAGAAAATTGTGTTTCCTTATTATAATTTCCATTAATTTATTCTATGTAATGTTCTTTCTCGATGGACTTATTGGTTTAAAATGCCTCCATCTTCTTTTTTTCTTTTTTTAATTTATTTTTGGCTGCGTTGGGTCTTCGTTGCTGCACGCAGGCTTTCTCTAGTTTTGGAGAGCGGGGGCTACTCTTCATTGCGGTGCGCGGGCTTCTCATTGTGGTGGCTTCTCTTGTTGCAGAGCACGGGCTCTAGGTACACGGGCTTCAGTAGTTGTGGCACGCGGGCTCAGTAGATGTGGCTCACGGGCTCTAGAGCACGGGCTCAGTAGTTGTGGCGCACGGGCTTAGTTGCTCTGCGGCATGTGGGATCTTCCCAGACCAGGGCTCGAACCCATGTCCTCTGCATTGGCAGACGGTTTCTTAACCACTGCACCACCAGGGAAGTCGCCCATCTTCTTTTAATAACTGTTGGTTTTCATGATCATATTTCTGTTTTCCTAAATTAGGTGCAATGTAAATATAGGACTTAGTTATATTTCTATACAGATTCACTGTTATCCTCCTTTAGCTTTATATATAGTCAATCCTTATTTCTAACTACAGTAAAATGCAAAATAAAAATCCAGGTGCCATATCATTATTCTTTTGTTATAACACCTTTTTCTCTCATTTGTTGCTTTTTTAAAATTTTTTATTGGAGTATAGTTAATTTACAATGTTGTATTATTTTCAGGTTTACAGTAAAGTCAATCAGTTATACCTATACATATATCCACTCTTTTTTAGATTCTTTTCCCATATAGGTCATTACAGAGTATTGAGTAGAGTTCCCTCTGCTATACAGTAGGCCCTTATTAATTATCTATTTTATATATAGTACTGTGTATATGTCAATCCCAATCTCCCAGTTTATCCCCCTTCCTCCCTTTCCCACTGGTAACCATAAATTTGTTTTCTACATCTGTGACTCTATTTCTGTTTTGTAAATAAGTTCGTTTGTATCATTTTTTTTAGATTGTACATATAAGCTATATCATATGATATTTGTCTTTCTCTGTCTGACTTACTTCACTCAGTACGACAATCTCTAGGTCCATCCGTGTTGCTGCAAATGGCATTATATTATTTTGTTCTTTTTTATGGCTGAGTAATTTTCCATTGTATATATGTACCACATCTTCTTTATCCATTCCTCCATCAGTGGACATTTAGGTTGCTTCCATGTCCTGGCTATTGTAAATAAAGCTGCAGTGAACATTGGGGTGCATGTATCTTTTCAAATTATGATTTTCGCCAGTATAATTGCTGGATCATATGGTAGCTCTATGTTTAAGTTTTTTAAGGAACTTCCATACTGTTCTACATAGTGGCTATACCAATTTACATTTTCACCAACAGTGTAGGAGGGTTTCCCTTTCACCATACCCTCTCCAACATTTATTGTTTGTAGGTTTTTTGGTGATGGCCATTCTGACTGGTGTGAGGTGATACCTCATTATAGTTGTGATTTGTATTTCTCTAATAATTAGTGATGTTGAACATCTTTTCATGTGCTTTTTGGCCACCTGTATGTCTTCTTTGGAGAAATGTCTATTCAGATCTTCTGCCCATTTTTTGATTGGCTTGTCTGTTTTTTTGATATTGAGCTGCATGAGCTGTTTGTATATTTTGGAGATTAATCCCTTGTTGGTCACTTCGTTTGCAAATATTTTCTCCCATTCTGTGGGTTGTCTTTTCGTTTTGTTTATGGTTTCCTTTCCTGTGCAAAAGCTTTTAAGTTTAATTAGGTCCCATTTATTTTTGTTTTTATTTTCATTACTCTGGGAGGTGGATCCAAAAAGATATTGCTGCAATTTATGTCAGAGTGTGTTCTGCCTATGTTTTCCTCTAAGAGTTTTATAGTATCTGGCCTTACATTTAGGTCTTTAATCCATTTGAGTTTATTTTTTCGTATGGTGTTAGAGAGTATTCTAATTTCATTCTTTTACATGTAGCTGTCCAGTTTTCCCAGCACCACTTACTGAAGAGGCTGTCTTTTCTCCATTGTATATTCTTGCCTCCTTTGTCATAGCCTAGTTGACCATAGGTGCGTGGGTTTATCTCTGTTCTATCCTGTTCCATTGATCTATATTTCTGTTTTTGTGCCAGTACCATACTGTCTTGATTACGCTAGCTTTGCAGTATAGTCTGAAGTCAGGGAGTCTGATTCCTCCAGCTCCATTTTTCCACCTCAAGATCGCTTTGACTATTCAGAGTCTTCTGTGTTTCCATACACATTGTAAAATTTTTTATTCTAATTCTGTGGAAAATGGCATTGGTAATTTGATAGGTATTACATTGAATCTGTAGATTGCTTTAGGGTAGTATAGTCATTTTGACAATATTGATTCTTCCAGCCCAAGAACATGATATATCTCTCCATCTGTTTGTGTCATCTTTGACTTCTTTCATCAGCACCTTATAGTTTTCTGAGTACTGGTGTTTTGCCTTCTTAGGTAGGTTTATTCCTAGGTATTTTATTCTTTTTGATGCAATGGTACATGGGATTTTTTCCACTTAATTTCTCTTTCTGATCTTTTGTTGTTAGTGTATAAAAATGCAAGAGATTTCTGTGTATTAATTTTGTATCCTGCCACTTTACTGAATTCATTGATGAGCTCTAGTAGTTTTCTAGTAGTGTCTTTAGGATTTTCTATGTATAGTATCATGTCATCTGCAAACAGTGACAGTTTTACTCCTTCTTTTCTAATTTTGATTCCTTTTCTTTCTTTTTCTTCTCTAATTGCCATAGCTAGAACTTCTAAAACTATGTTGAATAAAAATGGCGAGAGTGGACATCCTTGTCTTGTTCCTGATCTTAGAGGAAATGCTTTCAGTTTTTCACTGTTGAGAATGATGTTAGCTGTGGGTTTGTCATATATGGCCTTTATTATGTTGAGGTAGGTTTCCCCTATGCCCACTTTCTGGAGAGTTTTTATCATAAATGGGTGTTATTTGTTTATTTTTTGTACAAGTTAAGATATTGTAAGGATATCACTTGCTTCCAGACCCTTGAGTGGATCAGACATTTAATTCACTCTCAGGGTCTGAAATCAACCAGGTTAAGTTTAAGTCTTGTAGTAGTTAGCTTTAATGGAGTAACAAATCATTTCACAAATCAGGGGATTAAAACAACCATGGTTTATTTAGCTCCTGATTGTTTAGTTGGGTAATTGGGTTGCCTGAGCTGGGCAGTTGTTTTGGTCTGGGCTGGTTTCTCAGACATGCATGCCAGTAGAATTACATGCTTTATATAAAATTGATACTTTACCAAACACCTAATTCCTTTCAATTTAAGCTTTTAATTTCCACTTAGTTGCAGAGAGAAGGCAAAGAAGTTCTCACAGTTAATGTGACTTGATGACTTGAGACAATTATCTGTATAAAGAGAATAATCCTTCAAAAACACCATGGTTGTTAACGAAGGAGAAATATTCATTGATAAACCATCCCTAGTCTAATAAAACAATATTAAACAGAAACAAGAAAAATAAATTGTTGCCTTAAGAATCATTAAATAAATTAATTTTGATGAGAGGGTTGCTTCTTTAGAAGCTTCTTTCCATCCTCTAAAATTTTTGCACCAAATTCTTTCTTCTGTGGTACTTACTACCAATTCATGCTTTACAGAAAGATTCTACTATGATTCAGCCATAGAGAGAGAATTCTTTATTAGTCGGATTTATTCTTCACTGAAGAATTTGCTTTCATACTGTGTTGCGAATTTCTGAGGCAGCAAAACTCATTGGAAAAATACTGTGTAAAAAGTTAAAGAAGCCTAAAATGATGTTCCTGTATAGAAAATTAAAAATTCTCTGCTCCAACCATTCACTGCTTTGAAGAGAAAAATAACGTATTTCTATCTCACATGTAGATTACAATTAAAAGCAGAGAACCATCATGCCAAATTTCATTTACTCATATACCACCTTATATGAGGATCAACTGTACTAGCACAATATTTTTCTATAAATTGACTCACTTCTTAAAATCAATCCTACATTAATCTCATCCTAAACAATAATGTTTATGAAATGACAAGTAAACTGTGTTAGTTATTTTCTAATATTTATGACCATTAACACATGTTTATGAATAGAAGATTACTGTATAAATCATCTAAGATCACTTACATAATACCCTTAGTAGGTATATTATATCTTGAAAAACACTAATTAAAATGTTCACAACTGAGAATTAAGAGCAAGATTTTCCTTTCCCTGGTGCTACATTCAGTAAGAAAAGTTGTGGTAATGATAGTGAATATTGATAGTAAATTCATAGTAATGGAAGTGATGTGGAGTAATTTGTTTAGTTCTCAGAACCATATTTTTAAACCATCATGGATAAACTAGAGCATGTTTCTAATCAAAATTTTAAAAATTAGACCATTTTACGAGTCACAGATTTTCCTGCAACTAAAAGTAGTCAAGGAGGGGTAGAATGAATAATTGCCAAAGAGGTGTGCATGGATTACAAGCATTGATAGATATGTTCTAGGACTCCTTGTAATATTCATATACTATCACTTTCTCATTGTTTTGGGCTGCTGAAAAATAACTATGATTTTTAATATAGGTGTTATTAAAATCCATTGTTTGATGTATTTCACAGGAAAGAAAATTTCAGGAATCTATTGTGGTTCTTCCTTAAAATGTTTAACAACAATATAACTATAATAATTTCCTAAAGTACAGTTTTTCAATTATACAAATATTTGTTTCTTTTTCATATTCTAAATGTAAATTTTTGAGTTAAGTACATCAACACAATTATTTGCACTATATACTTTTTTTTAGTTAATCCGTTTAAGCTGACAAGCCAGATGCTACACAACAGATGGCTTATAAAATCACTTTGACCTTCCAGTAGTAGAAATGTTATGAATCATTAGATGAGTCACTTGATAATCTATGCAAATAATATAGCTATATCTGTATTTCTTCATTCAACAAAATGTAATTTGAATGAAGAGTGATATATTATGTAAGAGTGATATACTAAAGGACAATTCAAATCTCAAAAATTTTTTTTTCAAATTCACATTATTTTTGAATTATACCAATTTTAGCTAAAGTACAATTCAGTTTCTGTCTCCCTCCAAACTTGAATCCTATACTTCACTTCTCAAAGAAAAGGCGGAGGGGGTAGGATTTACATCAATGGGTTGGGTTTAATGTGACCTAGGTATAGTTTCCCAAGTTTGTATTGGACTACAGTATAGAAGTAAAATGTATCTATACTGGGCTTGTACCACTACATTTTACATCAGATCAAGAAGGTACTGGTAAAACAAAGTAAATTGAATATTTTGTGTGTGTGTGTATGTGTGTGTGTGTGTGTGTGTGTGTGTGAAACCAGTGCTCCAAACCAGTAAAACTTAAAGTTAGCAGTTATATAACAAACACAGAAACATCTAAATTAAGCCAGAATAACATATAAAAGAAAACTCCTTTGAATTTTGAATATGAACATGTTGTGATAAAATATTTTAATTAATCAATAAATAACTGATCATTAAGTAAGGTGTGCTCTTATTTCTGAAGAGAATTTGATATTATTTTGCATATCTCATAATAAGTAATTCATTTCTCTTCTAAAAAAAAAACGCACAAAATGTATGCCTGTAAAAACTTATTTTAATTACTGTTACCTCACTTTATTCCATTTTTATCAGAAGTGACATTGAATGTTACTAAAGTTGGAAAACTGTTTCTTTTAAGTCAGTCTATCTAGTCAGTATTAACCCAAAGGAGAATAAATTTCAAGTTATGTGTCATTTATAGTTGTTTTTGAAACATGCCAAGTAATTCACAATAGAGATTTTAGGCAGTTAGCCCAATCTGTGATTCAGGTATTTCTTCTAAATTGCAAATTATTTAAATTTCAAATATTTATGTGTTGTAATGTCTTTCAATAAGTACATCTTTCAGTGTTCTAAAATTAGAATGAGATGATGGTTGTATAAATCTGTACATATACTAAAAACCATCCAATTTTACAATTTAAATGGGTAAATTATAAGGTGTATGAATTATATCTCAGTAAAGTTGTTTAAACTTTGTTTTTATTACATCTGATATATGGTACCAAACTGTATGGGTTATCATACAGTTCGCTCTACCCCCTTGCTATTTCTCATGGCTATATCTTTGTTTATTCTCTCCCACTCAGGCACCCTGCTTTGTATGTATCTTTATTATGAATGACCATATAGATTTTTTATAATTATTTAATATCTATTTTCTTTACTAAAGTGTATGTGAGCATTTGACAATAGAGTTTGTGGTTTCTTTTTATATTCTTAATGCTTAGCATGGTAAATAATACATGATAATAAATGTTTGTTGAACAAATTAATTAACTCATATTAAGGAGTTAATTATTATTAATAGCTTTAATATTTAATAACACTAAAAGTGGAAATGCAAAGTTACTACACATACTATGAAAAAAACAGAAGCCAAATGTTGAATATATGGATAAGTTTCAAGTTACATGGATATAAACGTACACATTCCACACTAACATGACTCGAAGTTTCAACATCCTCTCTGTACCAAGCTTACTCCAAAATATGACAGATCAATTTTCTGGAAAGCCTGTTCTTGCTGCAATGAAAGTCTGGAAAAAATAATTACAACAATCAAAATTACATTTGGAACCCTGCCAACTTACTTTTGGTTTTTCTCATGAGAAATGCTTCATGAGTATATTTGATAATTTCTCATATCACCACCCAAAATTTGGCAGATTTCCTAGGCAGGCAGGAACATATACCTGAATGTCCAAATCAGAGAAAAAGAATTAATGAAGCTATAAAACAAATAAATAGGCTATATTCTGTTAATAGGTTAACAGTTGAATAAAAATTCCCCCTTTATAATGTGAGTTAAATATTTAACATACAGTATAGATTATGAGATATTTGATGTGCTGTTATGTTCATGATAAAGTGTCACTGAAACACACCAATGTAATTGACAAATTTAGCAAGATCTTTTGAAAGAAAACACATTTAATTTTAAATTTAGTTCTTTTAAATAAATCAATAGACTACTACAATTTCAGAAATTTCCAACTTTGTTGATTCCATCTGGTAGATTTATATATCTCTCTTTTAAAAAAATCGCCTAAATGTCACTCTTCCATTTGAAATCCAGCCATCTCTTAAACAGGAAATGGAAACTGAAAGCAGTGCAAAGTGGCTGTAGAACAGTGGAACCCAGTTATATAATAACTCGTTATTAAACAGATTTTATTATTCCATAATTTAAAATATTATAAAAACATGGTTATGTGCATTAAAATCTACTCTTACATGATTATGATTTATGATTTACTATTGTATAGCACAGCTATTCTGTAACTATAGAATTATACATATTGCCTACTATAATTATGATAATGATGAACTCAGGCTTCCCCCAAAACAAATGTCAACCAAATGAAAGAAAAAATTATTTTGTGAGAGAACAAGTGTGAAATTTATAGGACTCAGATAAAAGAAAATCTCATTGCAGACAGTCACTTGGAATACTAATTGCTTGACATTGAGATGATAATTAGGTACACTGTAACACAATACTATAACATTTTTACTGATATCATCATAAAAACCAATGCATTCATAAATATTTTTGCGAAAAAAATCACATGTTCTTAAAACATCTGCTTACATTTTAGTTTATCAATTTTTTTTAAATTAATGAAAAAACCTAAGAGAAACTCATTTCTTTTTAACCACTATGTATTCCATATTAAATGCTATTACTTAAAATGCCACATTGGATCATTTTCAATAAAAACACAATACAAAATTTATATAACCTTTTCCATTTTATCAGCAAGAAAGAAATTCTCAGCAAACGCTTTGCTTGGCGGGCGGTATTGTGACTGAATCATTGGCAGGTGCTAATTAGCAAAAGAGAAGGCAGTTTGCAGTAAACACCTTTCTCCATAGAGAAAGTGTTGGGCTGCAAAACCCAAGTTCTTTGAACTTTATTGGCTGTTCAACAAATAGTCTTTTCATGGTAACAAATGCTTGGCTTTACATTAGCATTAAACAAAATTATTTGTAACTCTGAGTATGTGGTAAGTTTCACTGGCTTAATTTCCCAATTAGTTTTATTGCTCCTACAAAAACGAATCTGAACAGTTCCATACTTTAAGCAGTTAAAGTTTTTGTTGGGACAATTATTTCTCTCACTGAACTGCAAATGGACCCAAATTACAGGCACAGTTTTATATTTATTATGCAGTGAAAAAGTGCACCCTGTGTAGAATTACAAGGTTCTAATTTCATTGAAGGTTTCTGTGATGTCATAAACCAAAAGGCTGAAAAATAGAATCTTTAAAATCCTGTTATGAAAAGTTAAAAGCATGTATTACCTCAGTATGCTGTGTAATTTAATCTTATATTATTTGTTTCTTAAATGACCCATTTCCTACTTCCATATCAAAATTTGTAAATTTTAAAATATTCAGAAAACGTTTAGTATTTCATTTACCAATAAGTAATAACCAATTTTAAAACTCATTCCAGTAGGAAATTAACTATTTTCTTGCCCTAGAAATGGGCAAAATCATAATAAAATTTATGACATCAGTGAAAACATCTATTAAAATGCACATATAGTTTAGAACAATTTAATCAGGATCTGCCTTTTGCAAAATGCTAGGCAATCATGATGACAATAAATCCCAAAGTTACCCCAAAGTAATAAGAATGGCTCTGTTCAGAGCTTTAAACCCTTCTGTGTAGCTTGGGGTATTTTATAGGCAACAGATTCTTACAAAGAAACGTTGCTACCATTCCCTATTAGCTGGGGCCAAGCTTGAGCTTAACTACGCAAGTTGTCTCAGTGAATTTAATTTTCACCAGAGACAGAGAACCTTTGGGTCTGGGAGAGTTGATCGATGGATTACAGTATCCTAGGAAGCAATAGAAGTTCTGAATATACCGCACTAATATTCACAATAGTTTGTATCCTATTCCAAGCCTCCCACAGATTTGCATATTTTGTTTTAAGGTCAGATGAGCTATAAATTAAAAGGTTCAAGAATTATTTTCAAACAGAAATCAGTGTGAGTTGTCTGGAAGCTTCACAGAAGGCATCGAGAGTCCTAGCCTCCTGCGATGAGTAATGCCATGTGTCTTTGGCACATGGGTAACACAGCACAGCATTCTTAGAGCACACACTCCAGAATATTTCCCCAGCCTGTGGTGGGTAACCTCAGTCTCTTCATCAGCACCCAGTCTGAAGCAGTAACACAGTAGTGGCACTTGGGCAACTGCATCCAAAGCAATGGGAGGCTGGCACAGCAGTGGTAACCGCAAGCACGAACATCAGCCCTTACCCACAGTAAGAGGATGCTAGTGGCACAGTTGATGAAGGCCAGTTTTAAATGTGCATGCATGAAATGCCCCACAAGCGCGCTTAGAAAAAAAGTGCCAGAGATCTTAAGGGACCAGAGGTTCCCTAGAAATAGAGAAGGGTAGAGAAAATGTGTTTATTACTTATGATATGCAACCCCGTAATGTAAACAGTGGACTTGGGTGTTTATGATGGGTCAATGTAAGTTCATCACTTGCAACACATGTACCACTCTGATGGTGGAAGTTGATAATGGGGGAGGCTCTGCATGTGTGGGAGCAGGGCATATATGGGAAATCTCTATACCTTCCCCTCAATTTTGCTATGAACCTAAAACTGCTCTAAAAAAGTAAAGTCTTAATAACAAAAATTTTTTTAATTAAAATACAATCACACTTTCAGAAGCATAGATTCTTTACATGTTTAAAGTACATATATTGACATTACTTGGGGGAAAATTGAGGGGAAAGAAAATGAAAATATACTTCTAGGACTTCCCTGGCGGTCCAATGGTTAAGACTCTGCACTTCCACTGCAGAGGGCACAGGTTTGATCCCTGGTTGGGGAACTAAGATCCCGCATGCTGTGCGGTGTGGCCAAAAAAAAAAAAGAAAAAGAAAGAAAAGAAAATATACTTCCACCTATTAAATTAATTACTCTCATCTTCCTTAAACGCTTAAGAGACATCTGCTGTTTGCTCTTGAGGGTGATATTTCACTTTATTGAATAAAGTAGCCTAGGTAAAAACTTGCTTCAGTTTCTCATTTACCAGCACTAACAGACAGAACTCATTTTCACAAATGAAACAGTAAATACCCTGACTGTGTGAGCCTTGGAAAACTTTTATACATGATATTATGCACCAATAAGACACTTTCAGCTGCAGTCATAAACTTATTTTTACTATAATCATTTTCAGTTAGTTAAAATCAGATATGTTAAAGAATCACTTAAGATAGTCTTGTTCTGGGTAATATAAAATATTAGGTTCATATGGAACTTAATAACTTTTTTCTAAAGTACTAATGCAAATACATGTATATATGTAATATAATTTTACATAAATGTGATCATAACATGCTTACTCTTTTATGGTAGTCTTTTTTTTTTTTTTCTTTTACTTGACTCTGTCCTTTACCTTCCTCGTCCCTCTCAGGTAACATGTCTCCCTTGTCCTGTGGTAACACCTCACAGGAACATCTTGTGCCTGTATTTTTAAATACCAATGCTTTCATTTTTATGGAAGAGATGTCTATAAGTTAGATAATGTATAGAATGTCTGGATTAACGTTTTAAAAAATAGATATTACAATTTGTATGGAAACACAAAAGACCCCGAATAGCCAAAGCAATCCTGAGAACGAAAAATGGAGCTGGGGGAATCAGGCTCCCTGACTTCAGACTATATTACAAAGCTACAGTAATCAAGACAGTTTGGTACTGGCACAAAAACAGAAATATAGATCAATGGAACAGGATAGAAAGCCCAGAGATAAACCCACGCACATATGGTCACCTTATCTTTGATAAAGGAGGCAAGGATATACAGTGGAGAAAAGACAGCCTCTTCAATAAGTGGTGCTGGGAAAATTGGACAGATACATGTAAAAGCATGAAATTAGAACACTCCCTGACACCATGCACAAAAATAAACTCAAAATGGATTAAAGACCTAAGTGTAAGGCCAGACACTATCAAACTCTTAGAGGAAAACATAGGCAGAACACTCTATGACATACATCACAGCAAGATTCTTTTTGACCCAGTTCCTAGAGAAATGGAAATAAGAACACAAATAAACAAATGGGACCTAATGAAACTTAAAAGCTTTTGCACAGCAAAGGAAACTATAAACAAGACCAAAAGACAACCATCAGAATGGGAGAAAATATTTGCAAATGAAGCAACTGACAAAGGATTAATCTCCAAGATTTACAAGCAGCTCATGCAGCTCAATAACAAAAAAACGAACAACCCAATCCAAAAATGGGCAGAAGACCTAAATAGACATTTCTCCAAAGAAGATATACAGATTGCCAACAGACACATGAAAGAATGCTCAACATCATTAATCATTACAGAAATGCAAATCAAAACTACAATGAGATATCATCTCACACCGGTCAGAATGGCCATCATCAAAAAATCTAGAAACAATAAATGCTGGAGAGGGTGTGGAGGAAAGGGAACACTCTTGCACTGTTGGTGGGAATGTAAATTGATACAGCCACTATGAAGAACAGTACGGAGGTTCCTTAAAAAACTACAAATAGAACTACCATACAACCCAGCAATCCCACTACTAGGCATATACCCTGAGAAAACCATAGTTCAAAAAGAGTCATGTACCAAAATGTTCATTGCAGCTCTATTTACAATAGCCAGGACATGGAAGCAACCTAAATGTCCATCGACAGATGAATGGATAAAGAAGATGTGGCACATATATACAATGGAATATTACTCAGCCATAAAAAGAAACGAAATGGAGGTATTTGTAATGAGGTGGATGGAGTTAGAGTCTGTCATACAGAGTGAAGTAAGTCAGAAAGAGAAAAACAAATACAGTATGCTAACACATATATATGGAATCTAAGGAAAAAAAAAAAAAAAAAGGCCATGAAGAACCTAGTGGCAAGACGGGAATAAAGACACAGACCTACTAGAGAATGGACTTGAGGATATGGGGAGGGGGAGGGGTGAGATGTGACAGGGTGAGAGAGTGTCATGAACATATATACACTACCAAATGTAAAATAGATAGCTAGTGGGAAGCAGCCGCATAGCACAGGGAGATCAGCTCGGTGCTTTGTGACCACCTAGAGGGGTGGGATGGGGAGGGTGGGAGGGAGGGAGATGCAAGAGGGAAGAGATGTGGGAACATATGTATATGTATAACTGATTCACTTTGTTATAAAGCAGAAACTAACACACCATTGTAAAGCAATTATACTTCAATAAAGATGTTTAAAAAAAATAGATGATTAGATAGATAATTGGTATCTTTTTAATACATAAGTTTGATAGATATTGCCAGATCATTTTTTAAAGAATATAATTTACTCTTTTTTCTGTATCTTCCTCTTTACAGGCATCCTAATTCATTTAAATACTTGTCAGTATTACAAGCAGTTCCATTATTATCAGTGAGCTTGAGATTTTTTTTTTGTTTTTTGAGATTTTTTTTTCATGTTTATCAGCGCTTCGGGTTTACATTTGTTTCTCCTTGTATTTCCTATTCATAGCCTTTGCGCGTTCTCTTTGAGTTGCTTTCACCTGTGTATTATATAGCCGATATTCATACAGAATTGTAGGAATATCCATGACATATTGTCAGTTAAAACTAAGCAATTGCAGAGTAAGATATATAGTATAATTATTTATTAATTTTAAAAGTCAGATAAACAAACACCTCTCTGTATGTGCATACACGCCTGTAAACATGAGTGAACAAGGAAAAACGTGTTGAAGAGCGTCACAGAAGGTTTCTCACACTGGCTGCATCTGGGGTGTGAGCTGGAGGGGAATGTGGAGATGATCATCTTGCATACATACATTTTTACATTGTAATGTTTCGCTTATGTCACAAAGCACATTATGATGTTCGTAATTTAAAATTCTAAGAAATTTTTTAAGATAATAGAAGGTCTCTGATTTCAGTGACAAATATCATTGCTTGGAAGATAAAAAGTATATACTCTACTTCTCATAGAAATAATCATTGTAATCATTCTAAACACAAATTTAGAAAAGAGAGAGCAAGAAAGAGAGATTAATCTCCCACAGTACTCTTAGAAACTTATATTAACATCTTTATAACATCCTGAGATTGTCCTTTTAGTACCAAAACACTTATGGGCATGTATTTATACTTTGGCCAGTGAATTTAATGGGAAAATATCATATCGTGGGAAAAGTTTTCTAGGTGTAAATTAAATAATTTGTTCATATGTTTGAGTTCTCATAAAAAAGGGATTTTCAGCTATGAATCGCTGCACTGAGATACTAAACATATGAAAATCAGGCTGCAAATTATAAATATCAAGTTGTAATATCTTGGTATTAGCAGAGACCTTAATTCAACATAAATTTATCGAGAAATATCTTCATTGTGAAGCTAACAAAAGATTATATGAAATTTGAACGGAATATGGTGAAGTTACTCATCACTTATTTGGTCCAATTTGAGAGAGGTCATGATACGCCCTCCTGCCAAGGGAACTGCTGAGGGGCACGAATTCTGACATTACCGCTCCTCTGAGAGCATGCAGTTGTTACGATAAAAGTATTACCTGTTATATCATTAACCTAGTAGTTCAAATTTCTTGAAAACATTAATTATCCAGTCACCCAGCAGTGTGCCGAGGTCATGAAACTCAAGATGGGTTGATTTTACATCACTAGGGGACTGGAAAGACTGTGGAAAAACATTTATTGACCTGAAGGATTAGGCATGCCAGAGGCAGTGTGGCCTTCTGCCTGAGGTGAAAAGCCAGTGAGTTCCAGCGACCTGGAGACTGGGCCAGGGTGGAGTTGCTTGAAACTCTCCTCTCTGGGTTTCGTGGGCTTTTCATTTTCTTACACCTCTCCCCATAAAACAGTCATTCAATGTCATTGTTCCCTAGCATTCCACCGACCACCTTCTCCTATTCTCCCTCTTACGTAATCTCTTTGAGTAATGTCCATAGTGTTCTGTTTTTGATAGGTGGCCAATAGTTCTTATGTGTTGAATTTATGGAAGAATATGAAAACAAGCAAAAGGTAGGTAGGTATAGCGTAAATTTTTAAAAGTCTGAGGCTCCAAACTGTGTACGTGAACTTATTATTTTTAGAAACTTTTTTTATATGGATAGATATATATCTACATATATATTTAAATTATTTCTTATATTCTATATTTTTGAGAAAACAAAGAAAAATTATTTTCTTCCTCTCCTATTGGAAGGGATATGTCAGTATATTCTCATTGAGAAAAAAAAAGTAGAAAATCAGACAATAAATAGTTTAATAAAGAAAAATGCAAGATAAAAATACAAGGGGAATATATATCAATAGGTCTGAATGGAAGATGAATATATAAAAACCATTGAAAAATATTTATGGACCAGCTGGACCAACTAAATGGACTCATGGTATGGTACTGAAATTACAGTGAACTTTTTTATGGCACACCTTTAAATGAGAATATCTTACAGCCATTATAAAGAATAAAGTAGAAATAATATAGAATAATCCTCAAGATAAATTAATGAAAAAAGCAAAACGTTTACCGCAAATGTTTTGCTGATTTCTAAAATGCTGCATCTTTTCCCCTCTCATATACAGTTTTTAATATAGTCAAATCTGCTGTCTTATTTGCAGTTACCTTTACAATTTCTAAGAATAGCAAATCTTGTACTGTCCATATTTGAAAATAAATATTTGTGTGTGTGTGTAAAAAAAAAAAAAGAAATGCATGGTTCAGTATAGACTGAATAGTATGCTACTATTGGTGTAAACTTTTTAAAAGAGATTAACATATACTTAGAGCCTTGTGAGACTGAAATTTTTTGGAAAGCAAGAAATTGGAAGAGAATTTTTCTAAGGAGGGTAATTGAAGGATTGGTGGTCAGGAAAATAAAGACTTATTTGGACTCTAGACTCGATGCTATTTTTTTTAACCAAATACAGGTATTATTTCTTCAAAAACAATTTTAATTTTTAAAAAAATTATGATACTATAATGTTTGTATTTCTCTACCATTTTATCAGTCTATACCATTAATGGGTATTATTCTTTTAAAATGAATATCAGGGACTTCCCTGGTGGTGCAGTGGTTAAGAATCTGCCTACCAACCAGGGGACACAGGTTCGAGCCCTGGTCCAGGAAGATCTCACATGCCACGGAGCAACTAAGCCCGTGCACCACGACTACCGAAGCCCACGCGCCTAGAGCCCGTTCTCTGCAACAAGAGCCCGAGCACCACAGAGAACAGTAAGCCCCGCTTGCCGCAACTAGAAAAAGCCCGTGTGCAGCAACGAAGACCCAATGCAGTCAGAAATAAATTAAAATTTTTTTTTAATTAATATCAAAAGTTTTAAAATCATAATAAATAAGACTTAGTACAATGGATAGCTCTGGAGAGCTGATCATTGAGTCGATTCATAAATATCATCATTGGGTAGCACAAAATGTGGAGTACAATGCAAGAGTGAGTGTTTGTAAAAATAAAGAGAGGCTTTTAATTCCTTCACATCCTTGCCAACCCTTGTAATTTTCTGTTTTTTTAATTATGACCATCTTAATTAATGTGAAGTGGTATTTTATTTTGGTTTTAATTTGCATTGCTCTAATGAATAATGATGTTGAGTATTTTTCATGTGCTTATTGGCAATTTGTATTTCTTCCTTGGACAAATATCTCTTCAGACCCTTTCATACAATGGTGTATGTAGCTCTTTGGCATACAGTCTGGCATTCTTCAAAAAGTGAAACATAGAGTTACAGTATAATCCAGCAATTCCACCTCCAGGTTCCCGAGAAAAATAAAATCACATGAATATTCATAGCATCATTATTCATAATAGCGAAAGGTAGAGACAACCCAAATGTCCATCAACTGATGAATGAAAAAATAAAATACAGTATGTCCCTATAATAGAAAAGGATTCGACCATAAAAAGGAATGAATTACTAATACGTGTTACAAACATGGATAAACCTTGGAAACATTATGCCATGTGAAAGTAGCCAGTCACAAAAGATCACATAGTGTGTTATTCTTCTTACATGAAACTTCCAAAATAGCTAAGTTCATAGAGACTGAAAGTACATTCGTAGTTGTCTAGGACTGAGAGAATGAAGGGAAATGAGGAGTGATTGCTAATGAGGACAGGGTTTCTTTGGGAGGTGATGAAAATGTTATAAAATTGTGGTGATGGTGGTACAACTCTGAACTTACTAAAAACCGTTGAATTGTACACTTTAAAAGGGTGAATGGTCATACACAAATTGTATCCCAATAAAGCTGTTTTTTTAATAAGAGAGAGGATAGAATCCAATGTCTTTAAAAATCTTAGACTCTCTATATTTCCAAAGCATTTATGTTTCTTATGAGACTGCTGTGGGTTCTGGGAAGGTAATCAAATAACCATGGTTAAGTATGAATCTTTGTTCATATACCGATATATTTATTCAACAAACAATTCCAAGGTGCTTACCATGGAACAATTAATACAAAGCAGGGTTAGAGATATGAAGTTGAAAAACAACGTGTCTGTGCAGTGGGTAAGAGAGACAAGATGAGAGCTGGATAAGTAGCACTAAGTACTATGAATGTATTCCCAGATGTGGGGAGAGTGAGGGGGGTATAAGGATTTAACCAGAAAAGATGACACAAAAATCAGGCCTTGATGGTTGCATAGGAAGTTAGCCAAGTAAAAGTTACCGTATATTCTGAGAATTGCCCTTTCCTTCCCCACGCCCTCCACCAGGGATTTGCCCTTGACAGGCATATTGTTAGTATTAGATCCTGTCTGCTGACCACAATGGACTAGACCATAAATAAACCCCTGACCCAAACTGCTCCAGATGTTCTCTCCTAGGAATTAGGAATTTGGACTTAATCAGTCTAGATAGGTATAACTTGAACTGAAGGATATAAATTTAGGAATTATGGATCTGCCATCCTCTGTTATCTCTATGTAAGGGCTGAGAAAGCCAGGCTGGGAAGATGGATTTAAAAAAAATGATATCCAGAGAGAAGCAGAGATAAGAAATGAAAAGCAAGTACTACTGGGTTACTGATAGCTTTCTTATTCCTGCTGCCAGGCGTGGCAGTCCTGCATTTTGTAAGATACTCCAGTATCCTTCTAATAAAATTCCCCTTTAGGCTTCAGTGAAAAACAAACAAACAAACAAACACAAAGGATAGTGGGGTGTGAGACAAGTGGGAATGGATAGTCCAGTCAGGAGCTGGCATGTGCAAGCACACAGAAATGTGAGATTTGGGCAGTACTCTATTTATTTGAATATAAATTCACACCTTTTGGGACTTCCCTGGCGGTCCAGTGGTTAAGACTCCACGCTTCCGCTGCAGCGGGCATGGGTTTGATCCCTGGCTGGGGAACTAGGATCCCTCGTGCCACGTGGCATGGCCAAAAATAAATAAATAAATTCATGCTTTTTATGTTACAGTATTTATTTACTACAGTATTGGAGTCATGTGTAGTCATTCATTATCAAACTTATATTCTCATTAGAGAAAATCTGAGAAAAATCACTTGATTCGTAATAACAATGTAGTAACCTCCAAACATCAATGGGTAAGATGAGAAATCAATGGGAAGAAATGCCTAGTCCCACTGGTAATTCTTATTCCTCTCCCTTCTCTAAAAATTCAAGCTACTTCATGGAATACTTGACGCTTTCCAATTTTTTTCTGCAACAGCTTTGACACAGGAGATACATTTGTAATTAGAAGTAAAAGATGATCAATAGCAGAACTTAATCCTCTGGATTACAAATGTGAACCAAAAACACATTTAAATTTCAGATTCAGGATATTTTTTTCCAAAGTCCAGAGCAAAGAACAAACTAAATACTTAACTCACATACATATATTAAAAATTTTAATTTAAAAGAATTCAAAGTGAGAACTGATCAACAGTCCAGTTAAAATACTGAGCTATTATAAAACAAGAGTTAAAAATATATTTTATGTGGAAATATAGAAAAGTTATAAAGATTTTTGCATCTTGAATTGCATTATATAAATGAAAAGAAATAGAAAATCACTAGCACCTTTCTTACAATTTGTTACCATTCTCTGTAGACTTTTAGTCAAGAAGGAAAATCTCCCCATTTATTTTGTTCATCTAACAAAACTTTCTCTAACATGTTTTTGCCTGGATTGATCCATACGCATTTCAGTATTCAGCAATTTCTTCCTATTATCGTATAAAGGATTTAGTAAGAGACATGATTATTTTCAGTATCACATCCAGATATGGTTCCTTCAAATCCTTATTATAAGGCAGCCTCACTTCAGTACGTACAATGCCATTATAGCTAGTGTAGTTCCCACAGTTAGCATATTGCAGGTAAAAAAAAAAAAAAAAATGAGGATGGCATTTTAAATTCTTAAGCCAAGTCATTTATGCTTTACATATATAATTCACACATAATTTTGAGTAATGTGTTAGAAGAAGGATTAAATGTGTCAACCAAGTTATGTTTCCAAATAGGAACATTTCATTATTTTGGACTAGGCTGGTGGATGCTGAAGGTTTAGTACTTCAGTTTCTGCTTCAAATAGCTGCTTTATACCATTATAGTTCTTTTTTTAAAATTTCTATTATATCATTATTGTTCTAATCAAAATAGTGCTAATGTCAGTTCACTCTTCTATAAGTAACTCTATTGGAAATAATTTATACATTCTGTATATCAATGCAATTCTATATATTAGACACAGTTATAAGTGTTCTTGGGGATACAGTTATAGAGTTCTTTACCATAAAACTATTATGTCAAACCGAATGTCACTTAGGAAAGCAGTATACAAGTGTTAATGGGAAACTTTGAATAAAAAATAGTCACTTAGGGTAAACCAATTTTGTCCAATTATCTGCCTACTACATACCCTATATCCTCTCTTTCTTCATTCTACTTGAACTCTTTAGTTAGAGTCTGTATACTTTTCATCATTTGGTCTCCAGAGTCTGGCACAGGGCCTATTAGGATAGACACTCATGGATGTTTATTCAGTTCATCCAATCATTGAGTCCCATTCATTGCCTGGCCCTGCCCTAGGTAATGGGTTATAGCAGTGTACAAAAATAAAAAATCCCTACCCTCATGGGGCTCGCATTCTAGAATGGTGAAACTTATAATAAAAAGTAAAAACAGATGATATAGTACACTAGATGTTAGTAAATGCTATGGGAAACAATAGATCTGTGAACAAGAATAATAAACATTGGGACAGAGACAGCTACAGTTTCAAAAGGGGTAGTCACATATGTTCCCACCGAAGTTCTATCTGAGTGAAGACGTGAAGGAGTAAGAGAACCAGCTGTGTGGAAATAGGGAGGAGGAGCATTCCAGGTAGAGGGTAGAGCAAAGGCAAAGATCTTAAAGCAAAAGACTATGTGTTCAAAAAGCAAGGATGCCAGGGCGGCTGCTGTATGAAACCAAAGGGGGTCCCAATAGGAGATGAAGTCGGAAAGGTAACAGGGCGTCAAATCCTGTGTGTGTGACATCTAGGTCATGTTAAAGACCTGAGCTTTTAGAATAATCAAGTCGGGAAACATTGAAGGATTAAAGCAGAAGCATGACATAATTTAACTTGTGTAGTTTACAAGATCACTCTGGTCCCTGTATTGAGACTGAGAAGAGAAGGCCTGAAGCAGGGAGACATGGCCATGGAGAGGAAGCAGAGATACCTGCACCACCAGGTACAAACACTAAAAAAACGAATGAACATGTAATCGATCGGGAAGGAGGAGGAGAACTCCCTGCAAGAAAATTAAGAGTATAATTTGCCGAGCTCTCAGTATGTCACAGAGAGGACAGTGCATTTGTCTGGCCTCCCACAGGTATGTGGTTTGAAAGGGAGAAATCACTTTTTGAGATAACTAATAGTGGGTATGTGTTTCTTTGTCAGTGCACCGCAGGTCACATAAACAGTAGTCTTTTTAATGCTAGTTGCAGTAAGAAATCTGAAACCATATCAGTCAATGTTTTGTACTGTTACATTGAAGCCCATTGGTCTACCTTGCACTTCGATTGGATGTTTTATTCATGCATGATCTTATAATGTCATTATAAGAACATTGTAATGTTTTGGTAATTTGGAAAGTATCGGCTCACTGAATTACGCAAATATTACAAACATTGACATATTTTATTATACAATATTTTAAAATAGCACTTTCGTTTGTATCATGTCCATTTCATCAGAAAAACCTTGAGTATTAGGAAACACAGGTGGCAAATACAAGTTGTTCATAATCATAATTTTCATTTGAAAGCTCAAAATTTACTACTGGCAACGAATTGTCAGTTGTTTTTCTTGCAATGACTCACTTTCTTTATTTGTGAGAAAATGTCTGCCAGACACCCAGTTAAGAATCACAATAATTTGTTTGTCAGTTGCTCTTTCAAATAAAAAGTGTATGCCATGAAAAAAGCACAAATGCTTTCCTAGGGACAACTATCTTCCTTTAGTATGCAATAGTAAGGCTTTATGTGTCACCCAGAATATTAAAGACATATACTCAAGAGTTGAACTCTAATATTAATTATATTAATACTACATATAATATTAATATTTTTACTGTTTCCTCTAGGGCATTCTTAAATGTCATTTAAGAAACTTATTTTTTAAAATGAAAGTGCTTGTTGATGACTTCTATGATAGTTTGGTGCCAGTACCTTAGCTATGCTAAGACACCAACAATTTTACCCTCTATTGCTTTTGTATCTTTGGAGCTAATGTGAAGAACATGGTGAAACAGACAAACAACATGTAAGTATTTTTATGAGAATAATTTTGATATCTCAGACCCCTTGCAAAGGTCATGGAGAATTCTAGGAGACTGTGGACCAAACTTTGTGAACCACTGGTCCAGGAGACTGGGAGAGTGAATGTACTGGGGAAATAAAGCATGATCATCAGGTAGCTTCCAAGTTCTTGGCATGAGCTTAAAGTGAAAACTGAAAGTGGTTGTGTGTTTTTCACTAGCCTTGTTCAACTGTGTGCATA